>NC_091935.1:23709398-24009398 GCF_041260155.1 Ptychodera flava
AGGGTCATGAAAATGGCAAACTTCTTTGTGGCCAAATACACCTCACAATCTGACCAAAAACACTTAGCACTTGACACAATTACGGTAGAGGTATAATATTTTGAAAATCTGACACCTACCTGTGCATTCAACAGGAATCTCATCGTACTTGTCAAAATTGATGCCAGTTTCTATTGACTTGAATATTTCCGCCTCTTCCTCTGGTGGGGGAGGGGGTATGTATGTCACGGGTGCAGGTCTGTCACCTATTGCAAAATAAAAGAATTACGCTTATTGCCAACTGGCACGCAGAAGAAAGCACCACATGGCTGTCTCTCCCTTCTGATGGTAGTTTTCTTACAAATATTTCTTACATACACTGTAGTAAGGAAAGGAACACAACCCTTCAAAGTAGTCTTAGACTGAAAGATTCAGTCGCGCGCGGGCGCTCCGGCGCACTGCGACCTACGACCCTTTACCACGACTGAAGGCACACTGTACTTGGCCGCGGCAAACTCAAAGAAAAAAAGTACCGCCCACAACTGACTTCACAGACTTTTCAAATATGTAAATCATGGTAGTGTAATTTGAATATTGCTCACGTGGGCTGTTTACGGGCATAATGAACACGCGGTAGTCAAGACAACAATGTCAATCAACTGCATCGGCAGCGCCGACATTGCATAATCGCTCTACTCGGCAGATGAAAACAACGACACGTGTGTGTAAGCTTTATAGGCTAGCCGCTTGTCGGAGAAAAAAACTTACATGTAGATACAATTGTCTGTATGGCTCCATCGACGCCTATAAAAAAAACTCCATAGCGTCTTCCGCGCTGAGCGCAGCAGAATGTGCAGTCTGTGGGGAGCTCGGAAGAAAAGGTCGATCTTTTCGAAAACGACCGATATTTAGAAACTGAAGCAACTCTACACAAACAAAACATTACCGTATACACTAATCCAAACTTCCCTACAAAAATCCGAGGCGAAACAAACATTTTTATTAACACAAACAATCGGATAAGAATGTAGGAACACATTTTTGAAACGAATCAAACACAAACTCGACACAAAAACATTTTGGATAGTTAGGTGGGGAGCCTCTTTCACATTTTTACTTTCGCGCTGAGCGCAGCAGAATGTGCAGTCTGCGGAGAGACTGTAGACTCTCGGAAGAAAAGGTCGATCTTTTCGAAAATGACCGATATCGCCGAGAAACTGAAGCAACTCTACAGTGGAACTGACGTCTGGACATCACAGCGGAGCCTGCCTTAGTAAAAAATAAACACAGTGTGCTTCGTCGATGGCAATGCCAACAAGATTTTCTTGATAGACATCGCAACTGAGTAATCTCCGCCACTCTCTTGTCATGATAGCCTCTCTGGTGAACTGACCACAACCTGGAATTTACCACGCACAATTTGTTCCTTGGTACGTACGTCGTTTCGGAGATCTGAACCGATCAAAGCCGCCTTCACACCCATTTCGCTGCACTTCTGCACTTGATCTTTCATGAGTGAAATAAGGGGCGAAATCCCCAGAGCGATCGATCTTGAACGATTCTTAAGTGTGTCCATAACTTTGGGTGCCAGCCTGTAAATCATTGATTTCCCATACCGTGGGGCGCTGTTGGTAAAATAGCGGATACATCTCTGCCGCCGCAAAAACTCTTTGAGTGCGTCTCTTTGCTCTCTTTTCAACATAATATTATATAGGCCTACATCAGAACATTTACTGACTGCCTCGGCAATGCGAGTCGGCGATTGTTCGGATCGGCCGTAATGATCAAATCGGAACGCTAGCCACAGACGTCAACGTGAGTATAGCTTCGGCCGTTTGATTTTCAATACTTCGAGTTTGAGAAAACACGTTGTGTTTGTTGACAAATGAGACATGCTATAAGCTAATAGGCGGGACAAAAGCCAGGCGACACTTTTGAATATGCTAATCACGATCACGCACTGAGTGAGCGATGTGGGCGGTCTTGTTACCCTACATACTGTCAATTAACTCGTTTCTGTAATACGATTGGTTCCAACAAAATTTTGTTGGAGAACAGGATTTCAACAGTGTGCCTTCAGTCGTGGTAAAGGGTCGTAGGTCGCAGTGCGCCGGAGCGCCCGCACGCGACTGAATCTTTCAGTCTAAAGTAGTCTCTGCAAGTCTCAAGACTTTTGATAAGACTGATCAGAAGTGGTCTGTCCTCACATGTTCATGCATCCCTGATTCCCTGTTGACAGGTCCGCAGTCACCACTGCCAACAATGGGGTTGGGCTAAACCATAGTGGCAAAAGGGTCAACCATGTTCCTGCCAGTTTAATCTGTCACCATTATGTAAAGGTTGAACCTCAGAGAGTATATATGTGTTTCATATGATGTATTTGAGCATTAGAAGATTCTGAAGACATATATTTGTTTTTCACAGACTTACTCCAACAAAAATAAAGATGGCAGCATTTCAGTGACTAAAAGGTTCCGCTTGATTTTATGTGGATTTTAAACAACCTGTACAGGGACAAATGCCACACAAGTCAGTAACTGACAACTCACTTGTCTATCATCTCTGATTGAACATGCACAGACTATAAACATCTCCTGTTTAAAATACCCGGTGGTTACAGTTCGGGTTAAATTATTTTGAAATTTTGACTTAACAAGGAATTCACAGTTAAATTCATTTTCAGTTTATAAGCACACTCACCATCGCCTCCTTCCTTCTTTTCGGCATTTGGGCACTCTCTGGCAAAATGTCCGCTCTCTCCACATTTGAAACAGCTACCACCTCCACCACCGCCGCCGCCACCGCTTGAGTCGGCATTTGGGCATTCTCTTGAGAAGTGTCCACTTTCACCACATTTAAAGCAGCCACCACCTGCAAAACAAACACAACATTAAGATCAAGGATCTACAAATGATATTATCCAACATGGCAGATCAAATGTTGCACACTGTACCAAATAGGTAACGTTTGTGCTCATGAGCATGCATTAATGTTCATGATGTTCTAGCAATGTGCAAAGAATGTCTGAAATAAGGGCTATTGAATAGCTGATTGGCTGTTTAGGAATAATTCAAGAGTTTCAGCCAACCATGTGACTAAGAGCTTCTGAGATTCTGCAAATCATCTGTCCATATTCAGCAAAATCCTTTCTTTTGTAATGCTTGTGACATTCATCCAGTTCTGGCAAAAACTACACTGCCCTTAAATTTGTTAATGAGTACATTAAAACACAGCTCACCTGACTTCTTGTCCGACTTGTCTCCAAATCCACCGCCTATTCTTGGCATCTCATCACCATCATCACTGCTTCCAAATCCACCTCGTTTCTGAAACAGAAAGAAAAGAAATATAATTCTGCTCACATTTCAACATCTGGGGTTCTGTCTGATTTCAGTGGCCACAAGTAGCACTACTCTCTTGTCTCACAGACTCAACACAAATTAAAACACTTACTGGTCTAAACAAGTGACGAGAGGGGTTGATGCGGGTAACTTCAATGACAGTGTGATGTTTAACCTTTTCATCCCATTTCCCTCACTAGCACTACCACAGAAAATTGGTCCAAACCACTGTGGTGAACAGGTTAAAGTGTGGTAACAACTCACCGCAAATCCTCCAAACCCTTTAGGTTTGTCAGCATCACCATTTGCCATGCCAAATCCACCTCTCCCCCTACCAAATCCACCCTGTGGTTTATCTTCGGAATCATTGTTCCATTGTCCAAATCCACCACGAGGCTTTCCGAAACCACCACTTCCAGAGTCACCATCTGATTTGCCGAATCCACCACGACGTTGACCACCACCACCACCGTTGGGACATTCGCGACTCATATGCCCTTCTTCACCGCATTTGAAGCAAGCACCACTCTTGCCTTTGCCGCCTCCTCCTACAGAAATATTCCGAGTGGAAATAATTCACCACATCACACCTTAATCACCAACTTTAGTAAAATACTTCTACTGTCAAGTTTGCCATTGCAGGGACAAGACTGAATTTTATTGAAATTACGCTTGATTTTGATGAAGTTTTACAACAAACTATCTTCCACGAGCTTAATCTATCACCATGTGTTGTCTAATGTCAACATGTTGTCACATATGTACATTCATTTTTGAAATACCAACCCCCCAAAAAGGCTTGTTCAATTTCAATTTCTAATACGGCATATTTGAAGATGTCACTAACTCAACAGATACCTCCTGCAACAGTACATTTGGTTTACATACGATTTGATTGAAATCAGCCTAACGTTACAAAGCTTTTTCAATTCCTAATTACTACTAATAAATGTAATGGCAGCCCCTCCAGCCTCTATGGCATTTTGCAGCTATAGCACTGTCTGCTGGGTGATGGAGCACATTAGTGTATACTATGAGATAACCACTGCTTGAGACTCAAGTTACAGATTAACCTTCCTGCAACTACAATCTACACATCAGGTCAATGCAAACACATTTGGCAATCAACCATTGGAGTATTTCAGGACACACTTTAAAGGCAACTCTCTGTCGACACATCAAAACATTACTGATTTTACCTCCACTAGGACATTCTCTGCTCATATGTCCTTCTTCGCCACATTTGTAGCAACTCCGGCCTCCACCACCTGCATTTAATTTAAATGTAGAAATATTTAATTTCCAGATGAATGAGAACTTGAAAATCAGGAGCATGTTGTCAAGATTTCATGAATGACTCATCAGCTCATCTTCCCAGAAGATGGCATGGCTGTGATATGAATATTTCCTACTATGAAATTTTGACCAACCATTTGTCTACCAGCAAGTTATGTATTATTTTCCTTGCTGTGTAAATCACTGATTTAGGAATGAAGTTTTGAACTTGGAACTGCATTGTCTGTCTGCTTGCAATCTTTACTTCATTATACATAGTTTTACACCTATTCAAGTCATTGCAGTATGTAGATTAATTGTCACTCACTGGGAGCTCAAAATTTTGCTTTTAGATTGTAACAGAATCCAAACAAAACTGTTTGTGTTTAAGACAACCCTTAAGTTATGGAACCTCAGCTGTATTACCTGCTCAGTACTTAACGGGAAAAGTCGGCCATTTTTTTGAATTTTGTTTGATACAAGACACTATTTATATTGTTTCACATGTTGAAAGATACTTAATGAATGGGTGACCATGCATATATTCGACCCTGGTTTTAGACAAATGAAACCATCGTGAGAATGAATAAATCATCATGACCATTTATTCTTTCTCGCGTTGGTTTCATGTATCAAGTCTAAAATATATATGCATATATATGCATGATCACCCATACATTATCTTTCAACGTGTCGAAAAAGATAATTAGTGTCTCGTATCAAACAAAATTCATGAAAAATGGCCAACTTTCTCCCTGTTAGTATCCATGATCCATGAACACCCACTTATGGCATTCCTGTGCACCAGTTTGCTGTACTTTCCTGGTACTCAGTCTACAACAGAGTGTACTTACCATAGATCATAACCCATTCTAAACTGGAAGTTAAAATTGAACAAATGTGTCAACAGTTCAATTTTTCAAAAAGATTTGTATTAATAGCCATAACATCACTTAAAGGGACAAAGTCGGCCATTTTTCATGAATTTTGTTTGATGCAAGATACTACTTATATTGTTTGACATGCTGAAAGATAATGAGTGAATGGGTGACCATGCATATATTCAACCCTGGTTTTAGACAAATTAAATGAAACCATGGTGAAAGTGAATTGATGGTCATGACCATTAATTCATTTTCGCGATGGTTTCATGTATCGGGTCTAAAACCAGGGTCGAATAATATATGCATGGTCACCCATTCACTCAGTATCTTTCAACATGTCAAACAAGTAATATCTTGCATCAAACAAAATTCACGAAAAATGGCAGACTTTGTCCCTTTAATTGCAAAATGCTAATCTTACCTCCACTGGGGCAATCTCTGCTCATATGACCCTCTTCACCACATTTGTAGCAACTTCGGCTGCCACCTCCACCTCCACCTGAATTTAAGGACAGTAAAGTGCAGAAACTCTGTCATTTCTGGTCAACACTGAACTTGGCAATCAAGCATTTTTTGAATGGAATGCTTCATCAGATACTATGAATCTACTCAGTGGATGAATGGCAAGATTATATTTTTGATAACCTAACAGCTTTGACAAGTTTGACTGAAAACTTTGAAACACTGTTTTACTTGTCAATGGTTTCACAAAGAAACTCCTTTATTTTCATGACAATGATATCAGTGCATTGCAGTATCTTTACCTCCACTGGGACAATCTCTGCTGATATGTCCTTCCTCGCCACATTTGTAGCAATTTCGGCCACCCCCTCCTCCTCCTCCACCTGAAAATAAGGATGGCAAATGAAAGGATGATACTATTTCATTTTTAACAAGGCTTTCCAGAATCTCTACCAGCTCTCATCTTTGGTGTGGACTGGATTGTCACAATATGAATTCGAACACTGTTTTTTTTTTTTAACTGGAAGCATTGAGAAGTTTCATAGAGTAATGTATTTTAAGTAATTGACGGCTTTTTAAGTTCACAAATAATTTCCTTCTCATATTAAGGTACATTGTTAATCGGGCACAACAAATCTTAACATTCAAAAACAGCATAGTATTTCCGGTCAGTGATATTGTCATAAATTAGCACTATTAGGGAGACTAAAATAATATACACTGGGACACACAAAAAGACTTGCCTCCTTGTGGGCACTCTCTACTCATGTGGCCTTCTTCACCACACTTGAAACATCCACGTCCACCTGAAAACAATCATAGGTGAAAAGGTCAGACCCTGATTAGACACCTCGACTGCTGGTAATATTTACATTTCACATTCATCTTAAATAGGGTTCAAAACTTATGCTGTAACTTTTCCCAATAAGCCTTTAACTCATTAAATCACAAAATGTTGGTCACCATACAAAGATCTGGATTAGAAAAAAATTCCTAAGATTTTACCAACATTTGATTCAACATAGCAGCAATACCCTGTGTAAACTTCCAATCTTCACAAAACAGCAGTGGAAACCTAACTTACTCAACAGGCTTCAAAATAAGTCAACGCATTATGAGGACTTGAAACATTGCACGCTGAGAGCTGGGTACCAGATTTGCATAAATTCAAGGCATGCAAATGATATTGTAATGAGGGACAGCCTCTCTTTGAGATGCAGCCTTGAGAAGCATCATGGCAGCCCTGCCGACCGTAGGATACGGATCACCTGAAATTTCTTGCTCTATTAATCCGTAATCGTTCCTTTTCAAACAAACGAAAATCATGTATAAGCATTTTGAAGAGTAATGAACCACCAGGTTCCTTGTTTGTGCAGTTTTATAGCAATAAAGTAAGCAAAACAGACATTTATTTTTCCCGTAGCATTGTGGCCTGGTCCATAGCAACGTCTAAAACATAGGGGGATACGCATCTGTAGATTGATTGGCTAAGAAAGAAGGGTTAAAGGCTGTGAACCCTATTCAAACTCTGTATACATATTCATGATTGGTTTTCCCGCGTTCTGTATGAATTGGAACAGTGTAGGACTATGTTAACGCGAACGACGCACTTTTACAGCGCTGTAACTATGCGATGACCTCACCCCAGCGTTCAGAAAGCTCCACGTATTTGATACCCGGTGGTAAGATGTTTTATGCTTTCATGAAGTTTATCTCGTGTATAAAGATTCTGTATACATTTCTTTTGAAATTGTTAGTGTTAATTGTCGATTAAAAATGACGTGTAAACCCGGACGTTGTTTTGCCGTATAAATAACTACACCGTGCATGTGTGTCGGCGAAGCCACAGACGCTGCACAGACACGCGTGACACTGTGCATGGAGGGACATTACGTACAGATACCCACGTACCCTGCAACTGAAGTGGTACGTCCACGGTCAGTGTATACGTGCGTGTAAACTGGCGGCCATCTAAGTATGAATAGGGAGAGACGAAGTCAGATTTAGAGCAAAGTTTCGCCGGCGATTTTTCAGTAACTAGACCTTGAACACCAAAAATAATTAATCACACAAAGTAATGCAGGTCTGGTCTTGGAGAAAGTACCAAATTGGGGTCGTCAAAGACTTGCTAACGAAAAGGACGCACTTTTTAAGAGGACCTTGCACTGGCCGCGGTCAAAAATAACATCGGGATTCACGAAAAACTACACTCCCTCTGCCAGTTCTCGGCCACTTGAATGAAAACCGATATTCACAATCGGCCGCCAGCGGCAGTTGCCAGTCTAACGTGCTTTGAGTGTAGGCAAGAGTTATGCCTTCACAACCAATTACAAACATAGGTCAAAGGGCAAAAGGTTAAAGAGCAACAACAACAAATGTGCGCTCTACCGCTCTTCCCGTTATCGGCCACTTCGCCCCATTTCCATCCACAGTGTTGACCTGGCGTTTGTAGCGTGACTGTGGCCAAATATAGAGCGATTTCACACATGCTTTTGAAGATTTGTAACCTTAAAATGTTTAAGGGTTGAACTGATCACAGAAACACTGAAACAACTCTTAAAATCTCGTAAAAATAACAGTTTGCAGAGGTAGCTTCGTCCTGGGTCTGCGCTGTCTTGAAGTTGATAGTTAGTAGTTCATGCATGCATGCAGTGCTGGTGCTTTGTAACAACGGTGGGATACAGAGTTCGCGTTCAAATCAACCATTGTTTGTCTGATTTTCCATAGCATTTATTATCAATATCTGCCCAGATTTATATCAAATGAACAAATAAATATGAAGTGATACATAAAGAAAGACAGCAAAACATAAACTACGCAGTGACTATTATAACCGGTAGACGTCAAGGCAAATCCACAAGGTTACATAAAACTACTAGATCGTACATACATACAAATGTAAATATGAAATGAGGTATGAACGATGCGTGGCCTGGAATTGCTTTCCCTTTATTGAATACAAGAATATATCCGTATGTACACAGGAACAATTCAATGCAAAGCATCAGGCAGACCGATTGCAAAAATGTGAGTGAACCTGTGAGCGTGAAGTATGGCCGATTTCTGGGAAATTACATTTTTTTTTCAACCATGTCAACCGGCACGAAATTTGTCAATAATAGACAAAAAACACACATCGTAACATAGACATACTACCAGAGAACATTTATGAGTATTTGGTAGTTAAAAAAGTATTTTCGACTTCCAAAAATGTAAGAAAAATTGGTCAAAATCGTAGCGACCATATAATGCACAGTGACGGTGAGAATCGACAAGAGCATCTCTTCTTTTTATGGCCGATATCGACTTGCTGATGTGTAATGGAATCCTAAAATTTGGTGCCGAGATTGTTGATTACATCTACAATCCTTAGGACCACGGAATTGACGAAAAAAATATAATAATAACGAACTACGGAACTCTTTTTCGTGCCCTGGACGAGAATAGGTGCTGGCCGAGAACAGGCGGAGGGAGTGTACTCCACAGAAGTTGATTTTTTTCCCTCCAGACTATGATAACACTTGTTAGGAACGAATAGAACGGACAACTTGAAAATCTATGGAGCGCTTTAACAAAAATTTGTATTTTCCCACTACGGAGAAAACCGACCAACCGTCACTTGTGAGCGCTGGGTGTGCGTGTTGGTTTGAAGCAAACTCCTCATTATGCATGCAAATTAGGTACCCAGCTCTCAGCGTGATTGTAAAAATCTGAATGCTGAAACACACGTCTTGGGTATGTTACACTGAAGTTTCTCACTTTCCTCTGACAAAAGTCACTGACAGGAACACCGCCTAAATTCTCCATTTGTGACTTAACCCTTTCACCACCATGGTTTGTCCCAAATCCATTGTTTTCTATGGTAAAGTTGGACCTGTACACAGGGAACTGGGGGTGAAAGGGTTAAACTGAAAGGTCTTTTTGATTGCTCTTTCTATTTGAAGCTGATATCACTTTATCATAAAAGACTTGTCATAAAAATCCTCCTCTGCCTAAACTGGTGGATTGAAAATTATCATGGCAGGAGCTCAGGCTAAGTACCAGAATAAAATGTATTGTGATGTAAAAATACGGGACACAAAGTTTCCACAAACAATACTTACCTCCACCACCACCTGATGATTTTCCAAACCCACCTCTGCTACCAAAGCCAGAAGACCCAGAGTCACCTGACTGGCCAAAGCCTTTTCGGCTTCCAAAGCGGCTTCCGAATCCACCTGATTTTTCTTCATTGGGCTGATCAAAGCCTCCAAAGCCATTACTCTGCACATCAGAAATTTATTCGGTAATTTTTCTTCCACTACACTTTCACATGTCATTTTTAAGCAGGTGTATTCACAGCTAGTATGAAGTGTGAATGATTTGAGTAAGTTTATAGTTTACATGTTTGCTACATGGATAACAGCAAAAAATTAGAAAATGCATGACAATTTCTGAACGAAATGCCCTAACTACGCAGAGGGCATTCCTCTTTCATCTCTCCTCTTTCAAGAGATAAAGCTGGAAAAAACACTGCCTTTGGGCTTATACGGCCCAAGAGGACAAAGGCCATGTCATACCTTTCCCCTTTTTACATTACTATACACTGAACTTTCCAAGTACATGTACCTGTCTTTCGGCATGTCAATCTCGGGTGCGCAAGACAAGTTTGTGCAAATTACGACGGCTGCGCCTTCCAGGAGCGCCTATCTCCCGTGTCCAAAAATCCCCGCCAGTTTCCCCTTTGACGCCCGTGCAAAATGCGTTATCAATATTGCAATCTATTACTTCACTTCTTGTGATCTATGAATAGAAAGGATAGGTTAAGTGTGTACCTGGACAGAGTTGCCTGTGCTTTCGAACACTGGAGCAGCACTCTCTTCATCCCAATCTTCAGACATTTTCACAAAATTTGGGTAACGTTACAAAGGAAAAGTTTGCTGAAGTTTTACTGGTCGACGAAGCTGTATAAGTTGCACGGGAAATATAATGTACTTTGCCTTACACTTAGCTGTACTTTTTCACCCAGAACATGAAATGAGGTTTGTAACGACGTCCCAGATTTGGTGAAAAGTTTGAATGCCCACAAAAACATGTGCGTCAAACCGGATATAAGGTTACTTCACAGTTACATAAATAAAATCAATACACGTCTATATAGTCCCCTTTTCCCTCAATCTCAAGACTTTTCCGGGTCGATTTTGTCCCCTTTAATATTCAATATTTGATAAAATTACACATATCTATGTATTCGGTTCAATATGCACCAATTAATTAGAAATCTTGGTGTGATCTTCATGCTATTTTTCAAGGTCGGAATTGTACAGCTCACTGTTCCAAAGTGTGTAAAACGGCAAATTTGCAACATCAAATAATCGCACCGCCCAGCACCTCAGCAGCACGACCACAAAGTGACACACACTTAGCTTAGAGCCTTACTTCTTGGATTACAGATCATTAAGACGAAAATATAGAACAATTGTAGAAAAGAAGACCAATGAAAAAGAAATACTGGAGCAAGATCAAATATAAGACTGGCTGAGGAGCAAAAAATAGCGACCTGACCCGGCTCGCTGGGTCTTGCTAAAAGTTTTCAACGCCCTCAGTAGTTAGTATATCGTGATGCCTTTTTTTTATCATATAGGAAAGAAATAACGAAGTAATATACTCAACAATATGGCAGCCCCCATCGAGGTGGTCGTGAGCAGCGAAATTTCTGGACAGATGTGGAATTCCTGCGTTTGGGACCCACACAATGGAACGACACTAACCACATATAAAGGCGGCAGCAGTGCGCCTCGTACTTTAGGTTTCCTAGGCAAAGACTACATCATATCGGGTGTCAACAACCATCCACTCATCCACGTGTGGGCATTGCACAGACAGGTGAGCTCAAGAATCAATACATGTACGACAACATCAATATCAGCAAAAACATGGCCATGTCGACATGTGTCCCATCCACAGGTTTAGTTCCTAGTGGATAGATTTGTATAGGGACCGATGGCCTAGAAATACTAGAAATACAATAAATCTATCCACTAGGTTTTAGTTCCTTTTTGTGAAGATGGCAGTTCATTTCAACCTCTTCAGTGTGGTTATTTTTTAATGTTTTAGGTACATTACATCATACATGTCAAACCTGTTTTGTTCACACCTTAGGACAGCAGTCAGCAATCTTCTTTTTGAAAACCGGGTTCACAGCAAGGTTTACATGTAATAATATGTAACAGGTCTGACCTGAGAGCGAGCGCAGCGTAGTATATCGTCATTGATGTTTTCAGGCAATAGCATGCTGTTACGTGCAGAGAAAACGAACAAAAGGGTGAACTCAGCAGTTAACGTTTAAACAAAATTTATTACGAAAATAAAACTAATTGCTAAGTCAGGGATAGAGTACAAGCTTTAAAGTGTACAGACTACTTATCTCAGCTGGGACGGCAGAGCTCCAGTCTCAGAGTTGTAACAGTCAGTCGGATGAATGAACAGTCCTTTGGCTTGCAGGCTTGAAACTGCACAAAGTCCACAGTATAAATCCAGCGTTGGCAGTGAAGGTCTTGAAAGGTCTTGAGAATGACTACTGCTGGAGTTTAGTAACACACAAGAGACACGATCCCAAAAGTCTGACTGGAAGCTGAGCACGTCCCTTTTATAAAGGCATATGAGAACAATCTAGAACTTTTATTGACATGCTAATTACTGTTCTAAAATTATCTCCCTTACACAACTAATCAACTTTCCAGAACATTCCAAACATGACTAATTGAATTCAAGGTTGTGAGGTCATCAAGGGCAGTGACCTTGAGAATGTTCTAGACTAATTGAACTCAGGTCATGATGAGTGTGGGGGAAATGACCTACATAACACACCCCCTCTTCAAAAAAGAAAATTTTTCAAAGAAAAATCTTTCTTTACAAATGTAATCTTAAAAGTGTGAACAACAATAAGTTCTAAATACGAGAGAGACAGTCTGCAATTAAATTGTCTCTGCCTTTGATATGTCTAATGTCAAGATTAAACTCCTGTAACATTAAACTCCATCTTAGCAATCTCTGATTTTTGCCTTTAAATTTCTGCAGAAAAACAAGAGGGTTGTGATCAATATAACCACTATTGGCTGATTTGAAGAAGTAACATAAACTTCAAAATGCTGTAAAGCTAATATCAAAGATAAACACTCTTTTCAATTGTAGAGTAGTTTCTCTGGGATTTGTTAAATTTGCGTGAAAAATAGCAAACAGGATGATCTACCCATGACTATCCTCTTGCAATAAAACAGCACCAGCAGCCGTATCACTAGCATCTACAGCTAATTTGAATGGCAAAGTGAAATCTGGTGCAGACAACACTGGGGCACTTTGCAGTATGGCTTTATAGTGTATCAAATGCCTGTTGGCATTGCTCTGACCAAACAAACTTTACTTTCTTTTTAAGTAAGTTAGTCAAAGGCTCAGTAATTGCGGAGAAATTTGGACAGAATTTTCTGTAGTAACCAGCCATACCGAGAAAGCGCATCAGTTGTCGTTTGCAGTTTGGTATGGGAAAACTTGAAATGGCACTGATTTTGGCATCAACAGGTTTTACCTCACCCTGTCCTACAGTATGTCCGAGGTAAGTTACCCTCGCCCAACCAAACTCAGATTTGGCAAGGTTGACAGTCAACATTGCTTTGCTCAGTCTCTCAAAGAACTTCCGCATGAGCTTGATGTGTTCCTCCCAGGTGTCACTATACAGGACGACGTCGTCAACGTAAGCTGCACATCCGTCTAGCCCGGATATGACGTCGTTGATCATCCGTTGGAACGTTGCCGGAGAGTTCTTCATTCCGAATGGCATCACCTTGTACTGGAACAATCCGTCTGGTGTAACAAAGGCGGATATTTCACGAGCACGATCCGTCAGAGGGACTTGCCAAAATCCCTTCAGTAGGTCAAATTTCGTCACATACTTGGCTTTTCCCACTCGGTCGATGCAGTCATCAATCCTCGGGATTGGGAAAGTGTCTGTCTTTGTTAAGGTGTTGACCTTCCTAAAGTCCGTGCACATACGATAACTGTGGTCTGATTTGGGAACAAGTATGCACGGCGAACTCCAGTTACTTTTACTGGGTTCAATAAAGTCATTGTCCAGCAGGTATTTGACTTCTTCCTGGAGATATTTTGCTTTTGTTGGATTCAGTCTGTATGGATGTTGTTTTACAGGCTTACTGTCCCCAACATCAACGTCGTGATAGATGACGTTTGTCCTCGTTGGAACATCTTGAAACAGGTGTTTATATTCATGGAGCAGTTCTTTCACCTGTTGTTGTTGTTCTGGCTGGAGGTGTGCCAACTTTGTAGACTCCAGGTTCTCCAGGATTTCTGAGTTCTGAAGCTTGACCGAGCCCAGCTTTGAGTTTAGAGTATTTTCACTCAAGTCAGTTTCAGTATCACTAGCTTCATAATGGCTTGAACTGACTGCACTGACAGGCTGAGTTATAGTAGGATTATCCCTATCCAAATATGGCTTAAGCATATTTATGTGACATAGCTGTTTTTGTTTACGCCTGTCAGGTGTTATTATGATGTAATTTAAATCACTCAATTTCTTATCAATTAGGTATGGCCCAAAGTAACGAGCATGGAGTGGTTTTCCAGGAATTGGAAGTAGAACAAGAACTTTTGACCGGGTTCAAACTTCCGTTTTGAGGTGCTTTTATCATATTTGGTTTCATTGACTGCTGAGATGACTCAAGATTTTCTCTGGCTAATTCACATGCTTTAGAGAGTTTTGTACGAAAATCTGACGCATATTGCAAAATATTCAGACAATCATCATTGTCTGATAGGAATTTCTCTTTAACGAGCTTAAGTGGGCCACGGACTGTATGTCCAAATACAAGCTCAAATGGGCTATAACCAAGAGACTCTTGAATTGACTCTCTAACAGCAAAGAGCAAAAAATGAATTCCTTCATCCCACTGTTTCTCTGTGTCAAAACAGTAGGTCCTAATCATGTTTTTCAAAGTTTGATGAAATCGCTCAAGAGCACCCTGACTTTCTGGATGATAGGCGGATGACCTGTACTGTTTAATGCCTAGCTGATCCATTACTTGTTGAAAAATTCCAGACATAAAGTTGGAGCCTTGATCGGACTGGACACATTTAGGTAGGCCAAATAAAGTGAAAAATTTGACTAAAGCTTTCACTATAGTCTTTGTCTTTATATTTCTCAGTGGTATGGCTTCTGGGAACCGAGTTGATGTACACATAATTGTCAACATGTACTCATTTCCTGATCTTGTTTTTGGTAGGGGCCCAACACAGTCTATTAGTATCCTACTAAATGGTTCTTGAAATGCAGGAATTGGCTGTAAAGGGGCCTTTGGAATGGTTTGATTCGGCTTTCCTACCATTTGACATGTGTGACAAGTTTTACAGAAATGTGCTACATCCTGCCTGAGATTAGGCCAATAAAAGTGACTGAGAATTTTATGATAAGTTTTCCTGACTCCTAAGTGACCAGCCCAGGGAGTTTCATGGGCTAGGCGCAATATTTCAGCACGGTAGGGCTTTGGAACCACAATTTGATGTTTTATAGCCCAATCGTCATCAACCAAAACGTCTGGAGGTCTCCATTTACGCATGAGAATACCAGATTTTGTTATAATAGGAAACAGAGCTATCTGAAGTTTTACCTTCATCATCTACCCTGTCAAACAAAGACAAAATATCTGGGTCTTTGTGTTGTTCTGCAATGAGATTTGATCTAGAAAATGTCTGACTTTGGTCAGCAGTTTTACTGGAAGTTGCAAATCCACGAGGGATAACGGAATGATCCGTGTCAAACACCTGACTGAGAAAGGTGTCATTTAAGTCAACATCTGTGACATTATTTTTGAGAGTATTTTGATTCTCGGAAGTTTTCTTTGACATGGCTCGAGTAATGGCACATGAAGGAAATAAATCGGGTATCTCTTGTTCAATTGGCTCTGGATCCTGATCTAAACTAGGATTATCAGTCACAAGTGGATTAGTAATGACCTTGTCCCCAGCAAGGTCGTTTCCAAGAAGAAGGTGAATCCCTTCAAAAGGCAAAAAGGCCTAATACCTAAAGCCACAGGTCCAGAAACAAAGTCCGAAGACAATAGACATTATGGAGAGGAACAGGAATGTAGTCATTACAATCTACCCCCTTAATAAGAACTTTAGAACCTGAAAATGACTTTTCAGAAAACGGCAGGGTATCTGCCAACAAAAGAGACTGGGAAGCCCCGGTATCTCTTAAAATTTTGACAGGGGTAGCGGAAGAGAAATCACTAGAAAGTGATATAAAACCATTATGAATAAATGGCTCGAAAATACCCATAATGCTATCTTGAGAAGAATTGACCTTGACCTCATTAATTGGGGATGAGAGGGGTTTAACCTCAGAAAATGTGTTGCACACATTATTAGACTCTAATTGAGTTGATGAAGAAATAAAGCCGGTTGGCTTAGATCCACTTTGACCACTTTGACCTTCACGTTTTCTTTTCAATTTGAGACAATCTGACATTAAATGGCCGTCTTTCTTACAATAATAACAAGAAAGTGTACCAAATTTTTTTCAGAAGGAGATTGAGACTTGGGAAATGATGATGTGGGAGTGTTACTTGAACTCTGTGAACTGTTGTCATTTGATTTTCTACTATCCTTTGAGAAATTCTTGGATGAAAAGGAGGAGTTAAATTTACCTGCATTGTTTCTGTATGAAAAGGACTGGGATGGTTTGCTGAGAAATGAAGATTTGTGGGTCAATGAATAATCATCGGCCAAACGTGCAGCAACCTCCAATGTATCTGCCTTTTGTTCATTGATAAACGTCTTGATGTCACTCCGGATGCACCTTTTAAATTCCTCAATCAAAACAAGCTGTCGTAATTTGTCATAATTCTGACTGACCTTTTCCGAAGAACACCAACGATCAAACAGTTGTTCTTTTGTTCGAGCAAATTCAACATAAGTTTGATCCTTCACCTTCTCACAATCCCTAAATTTCTGACGGTAAGCTTCAGGCACCAACTCATAACCCTTGAGAATTAATTCCTTCACAGAATCATAATTTGAAGCCTGCTCTACTGACAACTGAATGTAAATTTCTCTGGCTTTACCCACCAAAGCACTCTGCAAAAGCATAGACCAGGACTCCTTAGGCCAATTCAGACTCTGAGCAATTTTCTCAAAATGAAGGAAATATTTATCAACATCCTTTTCTTGGAAAGGGGGAACTAACCTGAAATGCTTAGTGATGTCAAACTTGTCTGAAGGGAAGAATTTTCCTGATTGTCCAAGCTCTAAACGTCTCATTTCTAACTGTAGTCGATGTTCTTCCAATTCTCTCTCCTTTTCTCTCTGTCTTTCTTCCATTTGTAATTCTTGTCTTTCATTTGTAATTCTTTGTCTTTCATTTGTAATTTTTCCTGCCTTTCCCTTTCTTCCATTTGCAATTTTTCCTTTTTAATTCCAATTTCTTAAGCTCCAAATCTGCCTGTATTTCTAATTCTAATTTTTGAGTTCGAAGGAAGACTCAGGCTCATAATCTTTTAAGGCAGACTCCTCAAAATGGCCAGAATTAACTAAAGTTTTGCAATCTTGAACTGAATTTCTCGCTTGCGCATAGATCTTTTGACATCTACTTTAAGGAAATTTGCCAGTGCTATGAGGTTGTCTTTTCTGAGGGAATTAAATGTGTCCTGATCAAGGTCATCCATAAATTCGTCTGGCTTGAATTCCGCCATGATTGAATTTCGCTGAGTTCACAGTATACAGTAGTTTTGAAAAGGCTGTCAAAATGTTGTCAAACGGCTCAAAATATTCGTTTCCCGTCCAAGCCCCCAATTTGTTACGTGCAGAGAAAACGAACAAAAGGGTGAACTCAGCAGTTAACGTTTAAACAAAATTATTACGAAAATAAAACTAATTGCTAAGTCAGGGATAGAGTACAAGCTTTAAAAGTGTACAGACTACTTATCTCAGCTGGGACGGCAGAGCTCCAGTCTCAGAGTTGTAACAGTCAGTCGGATGAATGAACAGTCCTTTGGCTTGCAGGCTTGAAACTGCACAAAGTCCACAGTATAAATCCAGCGTTGGCAGTGAAGGTCTTGAAAGTCTTGAGAATGACTACTGCTGGAGTTTAGTAACACACAAGAGACACGATCCCAAAAGTCTGACTGGAAGCTGAGCACGTCCCTTTTATAAAGGCATATGAGAACAATCTAGAACTTTATTGACATGCTAATTACTGTTCTAAAATTATCTCCCTTACACAACTAATCAACTTTCCAGAACATTCCAAACATGACTAATTGAATTCAAGGTTGTTAGGTCATCAGGGGCAGTGACCTTGAGAATGTTCTAGACTAATTGAACTCAGGTCATGATGAGTGTGGGGGAAATGACCTACATAACAATGCTAATTTCTGTGTTTGATGCATGATTCATAACTTAGCCATTGACTAGTTGAGGTTGAATTGTTGTCAATTGTTTTCTAGAATAACATTTATAGCAATTTAACTCGGAAATGCCAAGCTCACTAACGAAAATTATTTAAAACTGGTAAATTATATGATTCCAATCAGTGTATATATTAAACAGGGGCGGGAATAGAGGCAGTCTAATGTAAAACACGTACTTGATATTCCCGTCGGTAGCTAGCTCTCAGCGCACTATTTTTAATTCTCGCGTGAGTTGACCGTTCGTTCACGCGAGAGTAGGCTTGTTTCAAAATGGCGGCGCCTAGTGATGACCGGTCCGGGCCTTCAAAAGTGATCGAAAATAGTCATTTTGAAACAAATTTCACACTTTCTTTGGAACAGAGAGATTCTTTTGTCGGCAATACACATTGTCGAGTAGTTTTTGTGGTAGATGATATCTTTAATTTCACGCAATCCGTGTAAAAGTATTCAAAATGGCTGCCTCCATGGAACTGTGCTCTCTTTTCAAACTCGTAGGTATATAGAGATTCCATTCTAAATTTCTTGTACACGCATTAGTCTTAATGCTCGCTTTGCGAGCGGCCTTCGGCCGCTCTCGCTGCGCTCACTATATTAAATTCAGGATCAGGCAAGTATAAGTCAAGTTCCAGAGTTTTCTTCAATTACTTGGCTATAACCTCCCAAATATTAATGCGGTCAGGGACAGGGCTGTAAGTACACATTAATGACAATGATGAGCTCATTTTCATATTCTCTGTGATAAATGCGCAGATGTGCAATAAAAATTTCAGCATTTTGCTAAGGTTAGGGAACATTGGTAAATGATCTGGGAACCCTGGCAGCTGCAAAACTGTAGCTCTACGGTGAGGCGGTCGGTGAGTTTTGGTTTCGCGTTCCAAAAACATTTCTAGGATCTGCCATTACCAACTTCCGGTAATGGCCGCTCCCAGAAACACGCTCAACGTTTTTGGAATGCGATCGACGTGTTTGAACAAATACCAAAACCGATAAATGACAAGGTTAGTGCAGTATTGTATTTAGTCTTCAGTAGTGATAAATCAGTATGACCAAATGCAGTAAATATGTGGGATTTCACATCAACATGCTGCATCATGTGCGACACACTTATTTTGAATGCTCCAGGGCCTTCAGCATTGTAGCTACTAGTGAGCGAGGTCGCAAAAACCAAAATTCACCGACCGCCTCACCGTAGAGCTACAATTTTGCATCTAGGAACCCTGGTAACATTTCAGGTGTTCCCTAGTCTGATTACATTGAGATACCAAGGGGAAGCCTTACTCTGAGAGCTTGGAAATGAGCCCCATGAGTCGTAGACCAGAAAAAGACTGTAAAATTTGAGTCAGAATATCTGTCCCCAAAAAGCATTCTACCTTATAATTCTTAAAGTTATGTTAGTTCTCTCCAAGGGCAAAATGGTATGTATCAAAGAAAATTTAGTCATGTGTATTTAAAGATAATTCTTAATATCGACACTGATTCTGAGATCTTGAACATCGTATCAATAGCTTAACACCCATTTCATTTTTAAGAAAACTGATAACCAAAGCTGCAGGTAAATTGTACAGAATCGTTATGAAAAGGTAAAGGTTTTCCTGCAAAGTTCACAGATGATGCCCTAACTTCTCATGGGGAATTTCACAGTATACACATATTGACTGGCCATGAGGGTAACAGCATAGGTTTGTTGCCCATGGGCCTGAGACTAGAGTCTTGCCCCAAAACAGTCTGTTTCATGAGGCCGTAAGCCGAGGGTAACAGACTGTTTTGGGCAACTCTCAGGCCCAAGGGAAAACAAACGTATGGTGTTACCCAAATATGGCCCATTAATATGCGATTCGTAACGCACTTCATGCAATTTTCTTCCACAGCTGGCATCATTCCGCAGATAACACTGCCATCTTCTTTACACATTCTAGAATGTACGCATGTGTAACTGGCGCTATCAACAATTGTTCTGAACTTTTACATGAAACCAGTACACAGTTTAACTGTTAACCGGTAACTTGCTCTTTCCATATATCAGCATGAAAATGATACATACCTCAAGACCCGTAAACTAACAAATCACAATAGAGAGTGTGGACGAGGTGTTACAATAGCATTTTGTTGTTCTTAAATTTGAATAAGGAGCAACAACAAATGAGGATAGTATGTCCGGGGTTGGTTACGGCATTGGCAACGTCACCGTGTGGTAACTACTGTGCAGCTGGTATTGCAGAAAGAATACACGTATGGCATGTAAGTATTAAATCCCAGTGAAACTTCCATTTTTGTGAAATCCTTGTGATACTTTAAGGGTATACAGTCACCTGTAATCTAAAGATGCCCATATATTGTCAAAGGGGCGTTCCTTGGTACTCAAAATGCCCATGTGAGGGCGCTGTTTTTTAAAAAGCGGCCACCCACTTAAAATCTGTGATTGGTTAGATTTTCTCTTTCCATGGTAACTGTGGCAAAATTGGAACAGGTGACAGTGTACCTTTAATACCATTTGATAAGTCCAAGGAATGTCCTCCAAACTAAACGTTCAAGTACAACCAGGAATACAAGTTCATCAATATTAATCCTTTTATACTTTACAGGTAGGCCTGCTGTGAACAAAATTTATTATTCCCCTTGTCAGGGTGAATCTTTTTGCATCCCTGTTGTCCATTCAGGTGATCCAAATTGTCAGAAATCCGATGTCAAAGGGACGTTAGATATTTTAGTGTTATACATCAAGTATAATAATTTATATCAACTACTGATGGACAAATGAATCAATGTCTGACCTGTGAAATATAAATGAAAATTGCAGAAGCTCAGTTTGCAAGCCATTTGGAGTAAAGATCAAAAGGGTGGAGCTATCCTATTTTCTTCTTAGGTTAATCTCAATACGTAACAGCCAATGTGCATAATGTAATTACAGCACTAATCTAGAAATAGCAAAACAATTTTTGTATCACTATTCCTAACTAATCTCATTGAATTACAATCAGAATATCAGGATGGCACTGATTCATATACATGAAACATACTGTAATATTTTACGTTCCCTGAGCTGCCAAGGCATGGCAATTCTTCAATGCTTAGAAGTCTGCAGGATTTTCTGTATGTACAGCGCCCTCTGTGTGTATGCTGAGACAAACTTGGCCTGACAGTTGTTGGTCACTACCTCTTCTCCTATATCAATTCTTTCATTAATTGCAACGATTTTTCTCGATCAGATCAGCAGCTGGTTTTGTTTTATTGTTTAACAGGTAAGCACTGGTAAACTTGTAGCAATACTCAGCCGACACTACCAGAATATAACATGTCTGAAGTTTACAGATGATGGTAGCTGTCTAATATCGGGTGGAAATGATAGTTTGGTTTTGGTCTGGTCAATGGCCAGGTAAGCTATCAAGATTTAATCCATGGTCTTTTTTAGATTGAGATCAACGTATTGTAATATGACATTATGAAATAGTCTTATCCAGTTGACAGCTAATGCAGCAAGGCGTCACAGCCCTATATGGAACTGGCAAACTAGCCTGTAGGCCTCGCAAACTAGGCTATAAGGATAGCACCGACAAGACTACAGGATTAGCACACCTATACTACACAACTAGATAAGGCCAGGAAGAAAAAATAAATTGTTCATCGGAATCGTCGCTTCTACTTTGGCATATTTGGAAATTTTTTTTTTTTTTGATCGCGGCAAATTCTTACTTCCGCATTACAAATATTTTACTACTGCCGCTGGTGGCGCCCTACACTGTGTAGGGTTTTCGCGGGCACGGGATTCTGAATGAGACTTCATTCGTGTTCGGACTTAGTTGACCGCCAACACGTTGTTGTTACGTCTGAATTTGGCGAATCACGACGCAAAGTAGGTCGATTTGGCCAGAAATTTGCTCGTTTTGTAAAGGTTAGTACATGTCACATGAGTATTAATTTGATCGCCAACATTCGACGTGATGGCCAACAGTTAGTTCCAGAGACGCTATTCAGTGCAGTGTTTGTCCTGATATTACGTTCGGCGATTTGTTCAACAAGATCGTGACAGCAGATGGACGGTGCATCCGATTGAATGAAAATTGCATCGAAAGTATAAAAATTTACGGCAATGACAAAAACACATGGTTGCGTCGATGTTAAAGTACGATCTGAATGATGACTATATAACTTCACTCCGATCACAGTACAGTGTTGTTAGACCATAATGTAAAATGTGTGTATATATAGACAGTGGTAAAGAGGCCAAAACATGGGGCCAAAGTAAAATGAAAAAACTCAGATGCTAGGTCCCACCAGGACAATATTAAAGGACAATACTGAATTGTTGAATTTCAGTGATTTGCTGTACATTTCGTTTTATTCTGAGAGAATGTTGAACTGCTCAGAATATGTTGTGCAAACACTAACTGTGAATGTAATGGCCTATGTTATTGTTTGGAAATATAGTATTGAATTCAGTTACCAGTATCAGTGTTTCTTGTCTGAGATATTTCAGGTAAAAAGGGAAACAATTATCTTGCCTTGTCTGCATCTGTACAAAAATGCCACCGCGTTTACCTTCGGCCTTAAAAAAAATAAAAAAAAAATTTTTCGCTCGCCGCTCCTGGGACTTGGTCCAAAAAATCCGATGAACAAGATTTTTTTTTTCTCTGGCCTAACTGGACTGTAGGACAGAATACTAGAATACAGGACTTGCAAACTAGACTGCAGGACAAGCAAACTAGAACTACAGGACTTGTAAACTAGACTCGACTACAGGACTAGTAAACTAGACTACAAGACTAGCAAAGGACTAGCAAACTAGACTATAGTACTAGTAAACTAGACTACATGACTAGCTACCCAGACTATAGGACAGACAAACTAGACTGCAGGACTTGCAAACTAGACTACATGACTAGTAAGTTATACTACAGGACTAGTAAACTAGACTACATGACTAGCAAACTAGACTATAGGAATAGTAAACTAGACTACATGACTAGCTACCTAGACTATAGGACAGACAAACTAGACTGCAGGACTAGAAACTAGACTACAGGACTAGTAAGTTATACTACAGGACTAGTAAACTAGACTACATGACTAGCAAACTAGACTGTAGGAATAGTAAATTAGACTGCCGGACAAGCTGACTAGACCTCTGGATTCAAGCTATCAATGACATACCATGGCTTTCAACAAGCAAGAACATTAGGATCAAAGCAACCATTGAAACTCTCATTGTATTAGATAGGCAGAGTGAATTATTCAAAAACCTAGAGACTAATCTGACGTATTTCTCATTCATGTTTCCATGTTCACAGTATTCTGCAGAGTCATAACGGTATCTCTGCAAGACTGGAACCACTGTACGTCTCGTCAAATCACTCCTTACCTGTGACAGACATCTACTGTGGTTGTGGAGGACCATTAGCAAGGGTGGTGTCATCGTCTTTGGACCAGACATGCAGGGTGAGAGAGCTTCATCATTTTTCAATAATGTTCATGTGATCATTCAAAAAAAGCACCCACTACTTATTCATTGAACTTGCTTGTCAGTGCTTTCCAGTGTT
Organism: Ptychodera flava; assembly: GCF_041260155.1. Lineage (NCBI taxonomy): Eukaryota > Metazoa > Hemichordata > Enteropneusta > Ptychoderidae > Ptychodera > Ptychodera flava. The sequence continues at coordinate 23,733,329 of NC_091935.1, forward strand.
GTGCTGGCCATGCAGCACTCATCAGTACCGGTATTATCCACTGTGTCCACAGCATATTAGTAGGACAGTAGGTTCAATGCTTCATTCAATGGTGAGACACTTGTCTTAGGGTGCACCCTTTCATAGGAAATAAATAGAAATTTGCACACTAGGATACCATTGAATCTCAAGCTTGACCCACTTATCTGCTGTCCTGTTACATAGACCTATATGCAGGGAATTCTAGCCATTTGCTTCTGTAGATCTTCAGGTAAAAGATACTATTTTGACATACAGTTTGCGCTCATTTCAAAGGAAGATGTAGATTTCTCATGCAGTAAATATGCTTCTGTAGCCCTTTCATGCAGCAAATAATAAGTTGCTCTGAAATATTTGACCATAGCAACTTCCCTGGCCATTCAGTTATCTCAAAATCTCTGTATATAACTTCCTGTCTTCTATTTTTACAGGGCTTTGTTCAGTACCATACCCTGGTAAAATATTTCCAGGGATACGTTGGAATTTTACCAGTGTTCTACTCTTGCATGTCAGTTCTTTCATTTCATAGGGCAGCAGAAATACGTGTACCTTTTTTATTCTGAAATCATTTACTTAGCCTATGATCCCTGACCTAGTAGCCAAACTGCCATTTAAACCTTCTGAAGTACGTCGTTATATTTTATATTCAAATATTTGTGGAATCCAAAAAGAGGGAACAACACTGACAATGACACAACTACTTGCATTATTGAAGTTTCATCCAGAAATGGACGGGCATTCCAACATCCTACATTCTACAAAGTATTTGATTCTGACTCAGAATATGATAACTGCAAAATCTGATTCAGCTCATGAGAAGCTTGAAATGCATGACCTTTGATCCCTTGGATCAAGTTCATCAAAGGTCACAAGAGGTCAAAGAGGTGACACAGTGTGTCAAAAAACATTTTCTTCTGTCATTGCCACAATAGGTTTATCCTAAAAAGTTATGAAACTTCATAGCCATGGATGTGACGAATTGTTAATACAATCTGCTGTTCTACATGAAACTCACAATGCGGCAAACAAATTCACAAAAAATTCAAGACTAATTGACTGAAATATTTTATTTTTCTTCCATGTTCTATCCACAGCTTTGGGACTTGTCATCAGGCCAGGAGCTATGCTGCTTCGTCTATGATGTCAGCATCACATCTGTCACCATGGATACGGCGGAGTATCGATTATTTGCTGGTGGTATCAACGGCAGCATTTACCAGATCAACCTCTTCAGTCAGGTTCGTAACCATGGCAGCAAACACTCAGTTGTTGTGAATGCGTCTTATCTTGTTTCAGCTCGGGTTGAAGTGGATTTTTCAAGTGGAGGAACTGCAGGCTTTGTGTCTCCATACAGCGCTGTAGTGGTTCTGGTAAAGTCAAAAACTTAGAAAGTAAAGTCAAGATTGAACCTTTACTGAAGCACACAAAGCTGTTACATTATTCATGGGGAAACTCAAATATGGGGGTTTCAAATTAAAATGGCATCATATTTTTCAAAAGTCATTTACAAGAATGAATATTTGTCTGAAAGTTTTCACCAGTCTTTCAGAAATTCCATTTGATGAAATGATAGTGAAATTATCACTTTGCTACCATTATTTTCAGCATGGTATGTGCACAACTCATGTAATAATCTTACAATTTGAAAAAAAAAATTAAAATTCCATGTCACAAGAACAGGCTGCAAGATGCAGCAATAAACACAGGTTGTAAATACAGACACACTGTCCAAATATCCATTGGCAGCAGCCAGTGTCATTTTACAGCGTGAAATTTAAGTTTTAATGAATCTTCATCTGTGCTATTATTATGAAGAGTTCTTTGCGTCTGTACCATGGAAACTTTTCCTTCACTTTTGTTTTAACGCATTAAGCATGTATATAAGTTTTGAAACAACAACGGCTTTGGTTTCAGTGTGTTTTTTTGCACATGGACCAACAACATAACATTCCAAGCTGGATATTTTTTATATCCGATCACACCGTAACACTCTATTGACCTTTGACATCCCAGTAAGCTTTATCTGCAAAAAAAGTTCAAAGGGTAAAACCATACACTATGTGAACAGTTTCATAGAAAACTTTACAAATTTAACATGTTGCTGGGACACAAACAGATGCGTATCCACGCATGGGAGGGAAATATTTTGGTATCAGTTGGAGCATTTCTTTTCTTGTCTCTTTCATAACAACAGCATCGGTAGAATTGCTACAATGTAATAAGTTTGCATCATTTCATATCATTTCAGGAACAGGTGAAAGGTCGTGTTGTCATCAGTGAGAGTGAAACCGCAGATGATGAGGGAAAAACACAGACATTTGTCAGGCATAGGTGAGTTTCAGAAACTTTGCTGTCGATAAAATACAGTGTTTGCTTTTAAAAATGAAACATTGTGGTTGTTTGCCAAGAAGTGTGTGGTCTTGTTGAATACTGCATACAGTACTTCACAAATAATGCAGTATTACGTTTGACTTCTGACATAAAGGGGTTATAGTCTTTCGTTTTTGCTTCTTAAATTGCCTGTTCCAACCCCCACTCAGCAGACCCTCACAGTACCCTTCATAGCTTTGACTGACATTGGGCATTCTCATGGCTGCATCGTACGACATAATCTGAGTAACTTCAAATAAGGAGAGTCCACATCAAATGAAAGAGTAGTTGTAAGTGAAAATGAAAGAAACAAGTTACCAGGTAGGATGTCACTAGGGAAACGTTACTGAAACTGTCAGGTGTCAACAAATTTGTAAAAAATATCTATCTTGCACACACATCAATTGGTGATAAAATTCTGAACCAGGCAAGTATTTTACTTGTACTCTTCTCTTCAAATTTAAATATCGGCAAAACTGGTTGCATCATTCCAGAATGGATTGATTCCATTCACAATACTTTACAGAAAGAACTGCATGCCTAGTATGCTGTGTTGAGGTGATTTTCACACAGATCAACATGTTCAAAGCACTTCCGTGGGTGTTCAACAACCGATTCAATCTGCAATGATCCAGTTGTAATCTTACCTGTCACCTGATCGATCGTACGATCTGGAAGAAACTTCTGTCTTTTTTTGAATTTTTTAAAGAATAAACTACTTGCGCCCTTTCAATGAAATTGGATAATTACTGCCGTATTGGTGTGACATTATCCTCATGAGAGGGTGTTGCCATTCTCAGTTTTGTTAAACTGTAACAATATACCTGCTTCTGTGTCTGTGTGCGCATAAAGGCAACATCGCAGCGAGAAATTTGTCAGCTACAATGTTTGGACTGAAAATTACCATGTAATCCTTTTTTCCCCGAAGGGATTACAGTGAAAAATCACCAGACTGACTTCTCCTTCTACAGTCTATGGTTGGAAACATCAGCAGTTTTTTGATGAATGTGCAGATAAAACTATTTTAAAACTATGTTCACATTTATTTGATAAGTCATTCATTAATGCACATTTAATAGTCTGAGTAAGGATTTATATTTTTGAAATATCAAACCAAAGACAAAACTGCTGATGGTTTAATGTTTCAACTTCAATTTCTCAAAGTTCTTGATTTCCATCACCACAAAAAGACCTGTCAGAAAAAGGATTAAATCTTAAGGTCCTTCCCCCGAGACAAAATGTAGTGCTGACATATGAAATTATTCAAAATTACAGTGTTGTAAACAAACTGCATCATGCCTGTCGTTGTGTGGATCAGTGTTTTCTTCATGTGATAAACCAACATAGTCTCCTCTTGAATGAACTGATCACGGTGAATTGAGGCATTTGGGTTTCTAATCTACAAACAAGGATTTCAGGCATCTGCAATAGTGTATAAAGTTGCTAGTCAGAACAGAAGTCAGAAAACCATTTATTAGCGGAGTTTTGAGTGAGCGATAATAGTAACCAGAATGCCTATATTTCTCCATTTTGTAAAATATTTTTGTGGGTCTTTCAAATCAGTGGTTCATTTTTTTTGCTACTGCCTCATCACAACTGTCACAATTAGAGAAAAAATTGTGAGGTGTGCTTTGATTAATAAGACAATAAAAGTAAACCATCCATTATAACCATGCCAATTGAATGTATTTGTTTACCCATACATTTCACACTTCTCTCTGTACACACCGAGAAAATCCTGTTTACACTGGTTTTCCTTTCCTTTCAACAGTAAACAAGTGAACTGTCTGTCAGTGTCTATAGATGGCACCATGCTACTCTCCGGGTCACATGACTGCACCGTAGTATTATGGGATATAGCCAGCAGACAGTGTATAAGAGTTCTCAATCACAAAGGTAGGCTATTGTGTCAGTCACAAAATTGTTGGGTTGCATCTCGTTTCAAAAATTTCTAGAAAAAATAAGTTTATGAAAAAAGCACAGACAGGTTCTCGTTGCCATGAAAACTGTTCAACATTGTATTATCATGATATATATTGATCGGTTACGAGACTTTCCAACAGTTTGTCAAAATTGTTCAGTGAATTGCAAGTGATTACTGTGTACTGCATGAAATATTTGATGATTACATTTTCAAACCCTGTTAGAACCAAGGCATCTTAGACCTAAAAAGAATTTTAAACATCGAGATACTTTTTATGGCAAAACATCACAAGATATTATCAAAGCATACATGTATCATGTGTGGCTATTTAACTTCTTATTGTCTATCTGACCAGGAGTCTGAATGTGTAAACTTTTAAGTAACACTGAGCGCAAGCAGTTCTAGAACACAACCTTTTAGAACTTGGAAAGGTCATTGCCGATGTTTGCTTTTGGAGGTACCTTTACAAATATCATGATAGAAACTGGCAAGAGCAAAAGGCGTAAATTACAGAAAGCATAAACGTAAATAGTCAGGTGTATTTAATTACGGCTGAAAAGACAACAGAGAAATCCAGAACAATCAAACATGGCAAAGTCAATTCAACACAAAGGTCTCGTATCTCATCTCATGTATCCGATAATCGTGCTGCATGTGCTGTGACTCCAAATAGAAATAAAATATGTATAGACAAGTTCAGAACTTTAAAAAAATCAAACTAGAAACTTGCATGGTACTTGAAAACCTTCCTGAGTAATTGTCTGTTTTTAGTCCCCACGGACACCGTCCGGGGGGACTTATAGGTTTGGTCGTGTCCGTGCGTGTGTGCGTGTGTGCGTGTGTGTCCGTGCGTGCGTCCGTCCCTGCGTGCGTCCGTCCGTTCACGCTGATATCTCAGAGATGCCCGAAGCGATTTCATTCAAACTTGGTATAAGGATTACTTCATATGTCATACAGATGCACGTCGATTTGTTTTGTGATACGATCCAATATGGCTGCCAGGCGGCCATTTTATTACGATTTTTTCATGTACAGAGCCATAATTCAGGCATGTTTCAACTGATTTTATTCAAAGTTGGTACAAGGACATTGACCAACGTCATAGATATGCACGTCAATTCTTTTTGTGATACGATCTAATATGGCCGCCGTGCGGCCATTTTGTTACGATTTTTTCATGTACAGAGCCATAACTCAGGCATATCTCAACCGATTATATTCAAACTTGGTACAAGGACATTGACCTATGTCATACATATGCACATCAATTTTTTTTGTGATAAGATCCAATATGGCTGCCGTGCGGCCATTTTGTTATGATTTTTTTAATGTTCAGAGCCATAACTCAGGCATATCTCAACCAATTTTATTCAAAGTTGGTACAAGGACATCAACCTATGTCATACACATGCACATTGACTTGTTTTGTGATACGATCCAATATGGCCGCCATGTGGCCATTTTATTACGTTTTTTCATTTCCAGAACCATAACTCAGACATGTATCAAGCAAATTTATTCAAAGTTGGTACAAGGAGATTGACCAATGTCATACATATGCATGTTAATTTGTTTTGTGATACCATCCAATATGGCTGCTGTGCGGCCATTTTGTTATGATTTTTTCATGTACAAAGCCATAACTCAGGCATATTTCAACCAATTTTAATCAAAGTTGGTACAAGGACATTGACCTGTGTCATACGTATGCACATTGATTTGTTTTGTGATTCGATCCATTATGGCCACCATGTGGCCATTTTATTACGATTTTCATGTCCTGAACTACAACTCAGACATGTATTAAGCGAATTTATTCAAAAGTATTTTTATCACAGACCTAATGAAGAGGACTCTATCCTCTCTGAGGACCTGTAATCAAAGCACCCATTAACAAGTGGGGACTGTGTCATCAACGATGACTTGTTAACCACAGTTTAATGTAGATACAAACTTCAAAGGAGTTGGAGAATCAGCAATTGGCCAAGCATGCATGTTTATGTGACCAAGTATATTACTTGCAAAATGTATGAAATGTCTTTATAGGTATTGTCACCAATGCCATGTTCACACAAGCTCCTATTCAGATGTTCAGTACAGTGAACAAAACAGCTATGCCTATCAAACCATTCCAGAGAAGTTCACAGACAGACAGTGACGGAAAGACACACTCTCTTGATATGAGAATTAAACACTCTATTCAGGTAAATACCTGTTTCCTTTCCTCCTCAGACAAAAAGACAGACTGACAGTCTCTCTCTCTCTCTCTCTCTCTCTCTCTCTCTCTCTCTCTCTCTCTCTCTCTCAGTTCACACACACACACACACACACACATTAGTTCATCTGATAACAGGAATATTATCATCACACAAACATTTCGTTGCAATGTGTCAAGTTAATGTTTGAAGTTGATGTTCACCTCTCCACATGTAATTATACTTGTTATCTAAAATGTGACACCGTAATCAAAAATTCAATAATTAGATCATCTTTACATGAAAGTCAGACAGACAACCTGAAAAAAATTAGAATTAGATGTAGAACGGAAGGATATTGCTGTTCTAATACAGAAGCAGAATCCAAAAGGCTTGCCCTAAGTAAGTTAAAGCCGGCACATCACTTTGTTACAACCATGACAATTGCCAGATTATCCAGACCTTCAGTGCTGAACATATACGCCATGACTGTCACAGAGTATGCCAATTGTAGTCATTTGGTGTTCAGGTGAACTTTACGGATCACACATAATGAAATAACATGATACCATGGTTTCTGTGAATAGTGGACGACATCTTTGGGTACCCGGGTGAAATTGTTCAGAAATTGCAGTATGTTACATTTTGACCCATGTACAGACCTTTTCAAAACCACAGCATATATTATCTGCATATATCTTTCTCTTGTGAATATATCTGTTTGAAAGAATTCATCTCAGACAGCCTTGTTTAAAATGTGATTCTCCCTGAAAGACCAACCATCTTGATATGATAATTATACAAACTCCCAGTCCTACGGAATATGAATCAAAGTACAATCTTTTTAATATATCAACATTTATGAGCTATGTTTTGCTTATAACCCTTTCATATGGAGGAAATCATGTTTAAATACAGTAGGATGGACATCATGTGTGAAAAAAAAGTTGAAATTCCGACTTTCAAGTTGTTGATATTTTTTCCCTCTTTGCAAACAGCTGGAATCTGAAGACATGTCTGTCACACAGAGAAGACTGCAAGAGTGTCTTCAAGGGGTAAGGAACATTTTATGTACCTATGTCTTGTCATCTTTGTCTGTGAAACGTTTCCAATAGACCAAACCCGGAATTCGAATCGACCACGGTACAAACAAACCATGTGCGCAAACGTGCATAAACGTACGTGTATTTCCATGCGCGTTAGTACCCATGTACATGTACATGTGGGCTTGTTTGTACCGGCATCACGTGATTATTTGGGCATACTGAGTCTGTAGAACGCATCGCGTCCTTTTTATTCCGGAGTAGAACCGTTGTCATATATTGCTTGTTTTATCATTTTGCCAACGCAGATTCTCAATTGAAGGGAAGTTCATCTGGGACACAAAATTTATTCATCACGGTAAACGTTGCGGTGTTTCATTGTAAAAGAGAAGAAATTTACAGAGCACAGTGTCAGTTTGTGGTTTAATCTCCAGGTGCTTCATGCGCATTATAATAAAAATATCGAAGAGGGAATGTTTGTTACTTTGTAGTATTTAAACTGTCAACAATGAATCCTGACCATATCTGATATTTTCTATGCTCTCAACAGATGACAGACACTGACAGAGTGACGACATCACAGCTGCAAGAAGAATGTCGCCAATTACAAACAGCTAACAAGAATCTCTTTAAATTTGCTGTCAAAGAATTGCTCACACACTCCCAATCCTAATAAACATGAATAAATATACGATCTTTTTGATTTATCAACATTTATGAGTTATGGTTTGTATCTAACCCTTTCACCCCCAATTCCACATGAATGGATCCACCCATCCTATTCAAAAGAATTGGCTTGTGCGACTTCTGGGTGGCAAAAGGATGACTGTGGATACAGGTGTTCTGGAAGATTCGAGACATTTCACAGAGCCGTTTTCCACCGATGAACCATTAAGGCAGACATTACTGGTGTTTTTGACGATAAAAACCGCAAATGTTTCATCAGCAGTGACAAAAATCAAGTATTTCTGGAACGCTGATGTCGATGACGTGACTTGCCACATGACTCAAAGAATGAGAAGTCATTTGAAACTATTTTCTATTATGTACCATACCTGCATTTGTAAAATTCTTCAGGAAAAATATCGACACTCTAAATCAAACTTTATAATTTACAGTTTTTGTGCAAAGCGTTTGTGTGTTCCTCCACAAAAAATCAGTTTTAGAGATAATTTATATCCTGAAAATGCCATGGTACAAAGTACAAGAAATAAACATCGGCTATTCACAAAGTTACCATATCAAACATGTTGCCATACAAGTATTTCCAGTGAATAATCTACCCGAGAGGACAGCAGTATATATTTGTCATACAGTCCGCAGTTGTTTCAATATGGAGTGATCCATATGTTTGATCACGGAATTTAGAAAGAGAACTACTGTCCATGGTTCATGAAATTTACAATTTGCAGTTGGCTTCAAAATATTTACACAGAGTGAAATGTTGGCCAGCAACCAAATTAAAAGCAAATAAATTAAATCCCAAAAGAATATTTAATTCCACTGGCCAAAAGGCATGATGGTATGAATACAGTGCCCGTGGGCTGACTACCCCATTGCTGTACTATTTTGCACTTCCAAGGGGGCCTTTGATGATGAGTTACCAGAAACATACCCCCTAAGAAACTGTCAAACAGTTGATTCAGTACAGTGTAACACCCCTAACTCGAAAAACATGCTCTGCTATGCAACCAGAAACAAGTTTGAGCTCACAATGTAACAGGAAAATTTGCTTACAAGGGATCTCTCTCCCAGGGCAGCTGGATGTTAACCCCTCCATCACAATGGTTTTGTCCAAACCCATCGTGATCAATAAGTGAGTGTGGACTTGCCTACCTGGAATTGGCGGTGAACGGGAGAGTTCTTTTTTCCCGGATTTGTGTCTTTCATGTGATAACTGCGGTGACATTGCTCTTTATCAATATTGTTTACGTGCAACCAGCTTAACCCTACGCTGACTTCAACTGTCTGCGGCGCAATTATCAGAACAGTGAATCTGTACCTGCATACCAATGACCATCATATTGGTTGCTCCGCTCCCCCTGCATAAATCTGTATATGCATCTGACTTGTGTCTCTATAGCGTTGATCGCGATTTCGGGTTTTTTACTAAATATAGCTGCACGCGCGCGACTTTCGGACAAATATGCTGAAATTCGGACAAATTTTGTCGTTGTATGCGCGGCTGTTGTTGCAGCTTGTAGTCTCAGTCATCAATTCATACGAATAAGTGTGACGCTAAATAGCCTTTCTAACACTCGCAGGTTTTATTTTCGTCGTTTATGCGGAAAATGCGGAAAAATGTTTATTTATGCTATTAATGAGAGAGAACAGTGACGTCATTTGCGATCAGCGCTATTGATCATAGCTTTCTCATTTATTAGCTTGCCTTTTGTGTATTTCATCATTTTAATGAAAAATTGCACGTATAAGCTCTAGGCTAGAATATTTCTGCGGTTTGTGGGGTCTTGGCAGTCAATTCATTCAAATACCCTGCATGAAACCATAGATGAAGCTGTTCACCCCGATTCACTGTAAAGTAGATCTACACTCGCCATCGATGAAAAGTGAGTTTGGTCAAAACTGTGGTTGTGAAAGGGTTAAGCTAGCCCCTAGGATAATCCGAACAATTCGATTATTATTCTCATTCCAAAGGAAACAAATTTAGGACACCAATTGTTCCTATCTTACCAATACTATGTAGCTTTTGGTTTTATGGTTCAATGTGGATTTGATTGGCATTCGGTGTGGGAGGAGTTTTAATTACAAATGTAAGGTGATTACCAAATTGGAAGAATTTGTCTGAGGCTATTCCTAAAAAAATTCCATGAAAAAAGACACAAATCGCTAAACCCCCAATTGCTTCGGACCCAGTCGGTTTGGGATGATAAGGTGTGAAAGATGTCACCTTTTGCTGTCTGCTATACATAACTTTCTACAAGATTACATGCCAATCCTAAATGATTTTGAAATAATAAAACTACATTGAAAGGTAGCACTGAAGTCTATAATGCTTCATGATAGTTGAGGTGAAAGAGACATGGACACAGGTTGCGACTTGTAACGTTTGAATAGTTTCTTAGTCATACAAATACAAGATCAACCTTTGAACAAAATCTTGCATGATTCAAATATTGCTTTACGCAGTCGATAGTCCAGACACTGTGGTTTTCTATAACTTTAATACTTTTTTTATCCATAGTAGTTGAAGTAGTTTGTCCGGCGATGCACCAAGATTATCATAGATAACACTGTAGCTGTGTGCATGGAGATAGACAAATGGCAAATATACACACAAAGGAATTTTAAACACTTACCATCACAGTCTATGAATGATTGACAAAACGTGTTCCTTTTTGAAAATCCCTTGAGATATGAAGTTTTAGAGGACACTCAAATAAATGCCTGTATTATATTTCCCCAGATTTAGGAGCATTTCAACTTTTAAAGTTTGTTTGTCATCAACTGTTGTCTTGGTGATGGTAAATTGCAGATACATACCATGTCAAATTATTTGAGAATGTGTGAAAATCTGTATAGAGAAGGATCTGCTTTTTTTATCGTAAACAATAACTTCTGAAATAAGTTGTCAAAACTAAATGAATGAATTATAAAAATTTATGACATAGATTTGAAAATTATAATCAACAGTTTGGCATACACCAAATATAAGAAAAGGTTAGAATATATTCATGCCATGACAGGGGCTTCAAACGGTTTGAAAAACTGTATGTACTATGATACCTTCAAGTTGGTAATTTTCTGAAGACGATATTCTATGATAAGTCAATACAGGAGAATTTCATGTTGAAAAATAAACGTTGAGAATTATGTAAATTTGGCAATAGATTATTTGGAGTAATGTCACTGTCCACCTTTTGACTAGTCACCTCTAGTGACATGCAACTTCATCTTTCCCCAAGTAGTGTGCAAACACAGTGTTCGTAACCAAGTTGGAACAGAACCAACTGCAGTTTTGCTTTGATTGACAGAACAATTAAGTTTTCGATGATTCCACCTAACACACAGTAATACAGCACGATTTGGTGAAAAGTGGTTAAATCAGCCCTATAGATATGTGTGTGTCAGTTCTACTTCCCTGCCGCTGTAGTTTCCTGACAAAAATGGCAGCATGGCAGCCATATTTGATTGTATCACAAAACAAATCAATGTGCTTATGTATGACATAGTGGTCCCTCTATTACTGGTTGATAGAGGCACGTATTGGACTTTGCAGTAAATTACATCCTTGTACCAACTTTGAAACAAATTTGCTTGTACCACCTTTGAGAGAAACTGGTACAGGCATATCTTAATTTGGCTTTAGACATTAAAAAAATATTAAAACAAAATGGCTACCCGGTGACCAATATCGAATCATTCATGAAACAATTGACATTTACATTTATAATATAAAGAATCTAAGAGAGTATTTATCTCTTAGATTCGTTATATTTAATGTAAACTTCTAACAGAGAGTAATTTGACACCATCTTCTAAATAATCAATTTCTTGGGGTCATATACTCATAACATATTGTCTTTTATATAAATTCATCACGTATCTTGGGGTCCAGACCCTAAACGTTACCTGTGGAAATTCAAAGCTTGTTGTTGATAGCATCTCAACTGTAAATGGAGATACTGAACAATTGTCACAGTGCATGCAAATTTTCAACCTGTTCACCCCCAATCACTGTAAACAGGTCTGCAATCACCTTTGGAACAAATGTTTTGGGCCAAACCATGTTGGTGCAAGGGTAAATGCTTGCGAGTGTGACCATACAATAGTTGCAATCACCTTGTGAGTCAAGAGCCTGGGCAAAGGCTATCTGTCATCACGTTCTCATACTGTTATCATGTGTTCTGAAGTACAGGTGTACCTCTGACCTGCCATTTATCATCCGGTCAAGCCATGATTGCGGCACAAAACAGGCTTGTCAAAAATCCTACGTGCGCATTTTGAGGTCGCAGTCAGTACCCACAGTGGTGATACCAGAACTTTGACTGTAAAGCAATGTTGTTTTTTCTGCAAGTTTCAATGTCTGTGATGTAACCAATGATTTCATCGATGGAAGTTTGACAAAATGTGAGAACCAAGACTTTAAGGTAGTTCTACGCCTTGAAGATGAAGGGCTTAAACTTTTGCTCAAACTCTCCTTAAAGAAATTTAAACTGTTCCCTTTCAAAATCACCCCCCCCCCCCCAAAAAAAAAAAAAAAAAAAAAAAAAAATGGTGTTACTGTTCAAATTTGGTACTGGAGAAACAAAATACCCAACATTTACCGATATTTGAAATTCAAAATGGCTACCATCCCTGTGTTGTCTCTATACGGGAAAATGAAATTCCCAATTTTCACAAAACTAAGTCAGTGAAAACTTGCTTTACTCCATAAGCTTCATCATAATTGGCCCCCAACAAATGGTTGGCCAAAATATTATTTTAAAAGTTGAGTCCAAATATCTGTCCCTGAGGCGCATTCTACCTTAATAATATACCACAGCATGCAGAAAGCGTAATTAATTCTTTCTATCCCAATCTGTTAGCTTCTCTTATTGTAAATTTTACACTTCATCCTAAAATTTCAATAAGGCACTTTTATGAAAATACTTCATCAATTATGGTTAACAGGGATATACTTTGCTCCACAAGAACTTTTTAATTCAGTTCCAAATTTATGAGATTTCTTATCATCCATAAACCAACAACATGAATAATTATACAATTGATTTGCAAATGTTCATGATTTTTCATATGTGCAAGTTAATAATTTAACATTTTGCCACAAAAAGTTTATGATATCCATGATTACCAACAATTAAAATTCATTGACTGTCTTATATCTGTTTTGAGCACACAAAACCCAGATTTGTATTTTACTCATCTCACACATAATTCATTGATGACTCTGCATGGCTTCTCTCATAACCCCATCGTTCTGAACACATTTTCAAGCTTTCTCTCTTCTGCAAACTCAATGCCATCAGTGGTCCGGGCCTGCTGGGTAAGCTATGCAGCACACAGGGAAACAGCATCAGCTCCCTGAGCCAGACTGTGGCACACTATATTGACAGCACATATTACAAGCAGAAGAATAGGGCTATGTTGCATAGATAGGGAGGTCTGCTGTCAGAGTCTAAACTCCACTATGACTCATACTTGAATAATAACTGACAAAGCACACCCATTCTCAAGTTTCACAAAACCAACACAGCATCTATGCAGCACAAAGCAATGAAACGCACGTCCATCGGAACATTTCAATCTAAATTTTCTTTTTTTCTTAAAGTCCAGCTTTCAAAATTTCTCCAGTTCTCCTTCAGAGAAATAATAAGAGATCTCATGCATGTCACACAAGATTAACATCAACAAAATTTCAACAGAATCGAAAAATTCTCACCACAAAATCTGAGACTTGTAGTGTCTAGGAATGGAGATGATAAGAAGTGTCGGCTAGGCAGTTACAGATTTGTCATATATAGGAGTAGTGTTCTTATTCATATCTATGTTGTGTAGTACTTGAATTTGAAAAGATTGATATTTGAAGTGAAGATGGTTACTAATCCAGAATTTGCCCTCCTAGCCTAATGTACGATATTTCCATATGAATTTACCTGATTATATCAAGATATCATTTATTTACGGAGAAAAAATCTCTAAACACCCTTTATACCTACGTATTAGTTATATTGTGACCATGACCATGGAAATCCTGAAAATCTGCAATGGAATTATTTCCCCGGAATCTAGCTTTTCTTGTTCTTTGTTCTGCTTTTTTTGGGGGGGGGGGGGGGGGGGGGGGGGGGGGGTTGTGAGACAGCATTGCACCTAGCACCATCCTGTAAGTTGACTTTGTCAAAACAGATCAAGTTAAAAAATTTTTTTTTTACAGTCCGTTTGAAACAGCATCTTTAACCAATTTTGAATATGCAAATTTCAGGATAGTTTCCCCGCCATGAGGACTGCAAAAAGTCCCCCCTTGTAGAATGCTGTGTATCTTAATGCATGAGTCAATCGGACTTCAGTGGAAACTATGGGGGAAAAAATGCCACAATACAGAGATGACAGAGCAGAGTCAAATCTGCTGTCAAATGTTCAATAGTGTGAAGTTGATGGATTATGAAAGGAGTCAGATACTGAGTGGAACAAGGCCCTAATTTGCCATGGTATCAGTCTTCCTAAATCCTACACAGTAATCTGAGATCACAGCTATGTCCAGATCTTATTTCATTAGACTTCCAGGCAATATTGAAGAACAGTGGATCCATACAAAGCCGTATTACAATTACCGCGTGTATACTTTCCTAAGGGGTATGTTCCTATGTATGCATTACCAAAGGCACCCCCTAGGACAGCCAGGTTATAACTGAAAGGCAGATTGGACCCACTATTATTCAAGAGCACTAACTTGACTGACCCTAGTGATCGAAAATGCTGAGAAAAGGGTGAACCTGAATGACAGTACTCTATTATTCCTCTCATTGGTTGATTTGTTTTAATCACATTTTGAATTTACTCCATTATACATTTCCCTCCCATTTACAATTATTTTAATTAACATGATTTCTTTGCATTGCTTAAACACTAAAAAAAAATTCAGTAAATATTATCAAAGGCAACTGGAAAGTACATCCTCTAAACACGCACAAAAAGAAGTTTTTTAATTAATACAGACACCTTTGTGTTGGGAGTGACCTCCAGCATACACACACATACAGAAGACCAACACCTGGTAAATTATTGCCGTATGGTGTAATGATCATTTTATACATCTAGGGCACTTTTCAACGATACACCCATTTTAAAAACAGCCTAAATTAAATATTAAATGAAGATTTGTTTCTGGCCTGGTGAATATATAATCAATACATCACGTGTACCTTGTGTATCAAAATTGTGTTGTTTTTTTATTCATATATTTTGCATATTTCTCACTTTTTACTTTCTGGTATACCTTGATTGGCAAAACTCTTATCTATTCGTAAGACAGAGACATTGTCACAGACACTGAATATGTGATAGTTTTGTGTGATGTTTGACTTTTTTATCATTTCTGAAGATATACTTTTTTAATACACCGGTGACTTCCAGAAACTAATCTTTTCTAACTCTCTCCCTCTCTCGCACTCAAACCATGTATTTTGCTAAAAATTTGACAACTTAACAGTTTTTTTTAAAAGAAAGCACATTACAGGATCTTTCCATTTTGATCAGAAAAGAAAAGAAGACAACGTTATAGACACCGTGTTATGTACAGAATAGTTTTCCCATTGGTGTTGATAGAAATCCATGAATGGCTGGACTGAAAAATGCATTGATCCTGAACCCATTTTATTCCCAAACCCTAAAATCAGATCCATTTTGCCAACCCTCACCTTGTAACACCCGGTAGACTAGAGAGTTGTGTAACTTCCAAGAATCACCTACAAGCTTTACCCCCTGATTTGAACAGCAAAATGGTTTGATCCTCGTGTAGAGGGACTGTCGGGTCACGTCTGGGGACACGGACACAGGGATGCGCAGGCTGGTTTCTTGGGAATAGTACTACTGATAGCGGCGTTTCAATGGTGTCTCCTTCTACTCCAGGCTTGTTTGGTAGTCATCCAGTGACTATACGTCCAGCAGTTCTCTGATAAAATACTGTAAATGGCAGCCTCCTTGGGGGGGTCCACGACTGATGCAATTCCAGTGGCAAAGATCAGCACTTTGCATTCAAAGAATAATCATTACTTCATTGCCATGAAAATTGAAACGACCTTTGCATGCACCAACTGCAGCCCAGCCTACTGAGAAATTCCTCTTCCCCGCTCTGTACCAATCTTGTTAAAGTATATATATATTTATATAATATATCGTTAAGTTTGTCTGAGTTTTTTTTGTTCTCCTTTTTTGTCTGTCTATGATACATATTCCACAGGAAAGTCTCTTGGCAGTTATGGCGACTGGTTTTGGTCATATGATACTAGTAATGCTGCATCCACGGGCTCCATACACGATGGGCATGTAAATGAACGCATCAGCCAGTCGTCAATACAGTCAATGTGGTAAATGTGCATACATGGTAGGATACGTATTGAGTCTCCGTAGACAAATTCCGTCATACAGATAACACACCTGAAAGAGATGACACAACAGGGAGGCTGTAAGTGTAAGTGGACTCTTTTAAAAGTATCCATGGCTTGTTCGTAAGGTACTTTGAATGCCTGGTGGTACCTGCTGTGGATTGCACCAGCGATTCTGACCAGTGAATTCAAGCCCTAACATCTTTTTAGAAGTTAGCATATATACATTATACAAATGGCCTTATATTCACGGTAGTTTTCTTGAATGTAAGTATGTTGAAATTCCCTGGCAATTCAAATACTCATCCCTGCAATAATAACATTGATCAGTAAAACTTACACAACGGCAATTTATGTGATTTATTGTGTATGAGTACATATACATGTATATATACAATACAATTGGTAGTTCATAGCTAGGTTAATTGGTCTGCAAAAGGTTTTTTTTAAATATTTTTGCTTTGAAGTATATACAAATGCCGGTGTATATTAATGACATGGATTTCACATTGGCCATGCCTGCTATTCATGGACTTTTTCAGAAATTTTCCAGGACTTTTTGAAGGTCCAAAATACTATTTTCCCCCATATCATTTTTACAAGATATCATGTTTACATATCATTTTTACAACATCTTGATTGATCATCTTGTCGTTTTGAAATTTGAGGATGAATTGCCAATTTCCATGACTTTCCGGGACTCAATTTAATTTTCCAGGATATTTCACTGACTTTCCAGAAGGCTTCAAAATTCAAGGATCTTCCAGAACTTTCCAGGAGCCCATTGGGCCCTGTATATAGCTTGCACTCTCTACAGTAATGTTCAAAGGAGAAATACGCAGTGTTACTGTGACAAATCTAGATTCTGCATCATGGCCATAGATACATTAGCCAGTTCATACATGTAACCACAAAATATATTTATCAGTACCTTTTTTGAGTTGTGTACGCATATTTATATATCAGTGAATCATAGCATTGGTAACTTTATCAAAAATTGCACAATGATACTTGTAGACCATTAGAGTCTTGCTATGATTCAACGTCTTGCGATATGAAGGCCACTACTGCTTTGCATACAAGTGGTGATCCCGTGTGATGTTATTATTAGGCAAGGCCATAGCACTGAGCCCAGAAGGTGAACAACTTGACAAATAAAAGAGTGTTTGTTTTCTCGGTGCTGGCATTTCACTGTCTGTCCTTCAGATTCAATCCATTACAACTCAAAGATGGTGGTTTTTTTGTGTTTGTTTTGTTTTGTTGTTTTGTTTTGGGGTTTTTTGGGGAGGGGGGGGGCGGTTACCACTAATGCACAAAGCTTCCATTTCTCTTCGAGTCTACACAGAGCCTGGTCGTTAGAAACTGCTCATATACTGAACCAGCTGTGTATGGAGGAAACGACAACAGACCCGTATTTTTTGACCTAACTTCTGCTTTTTGTGAGGTTTTTTACATACTATCACTTCACCCTGATTTCACATTGACTCTGCTATTAGTACAAATAATGTAAACGTTAAAATTGCTGAGCTGCAGAGGACACATCAACTGAGCACTTTAAAATCTACAAGGAAATAGTCTAGGATCTAGCTCTAATTTTGAGCTCAGATTGTCCATTTCTAATGAAAGCTACATATAGGTTGAGACTACATGAAATACAATGAATGAATATGCTGAATATTTTCAAATATTTTCAAATTTTTTCAAATAAACACTATAATCTTGTAGCCTACACAGCCTGACAAGGGATGACAAGAAACACACTTACTCTCTGTTTTTCTTGCTTCCATCGTACATCCCTGTGGGTAAATGTTGTATAAGACCTATTCTTTGTGCAATTCTGACTTGTTCTTCTTCTGTTAACTGGTTAGCTGGTCTCCTCTGATTGGGACTTGGATAGTAAACTGGGGCCGCCTCCTGTAATAGAATACATGTGATATTAAGGTGGTTGGAAAGGCTAGAGCGTCAGTCATAAACTTCAATAAAACTATTAAAATATTGAAGTAGTCAACATTCTCTGTGGAATAAAAAAAACTAGACATTTGGGCACAAAGGCATTGCAGAGTTATAGCCTGTTGAAACTTCTAGAAAACTGACCAATAAGAAGAAGTTGGGGAGTCCTTAGTGTATTAACTATGGTAGAGGTCCCCTAGCTTTTAATAAAATGTTTGAAAAGGGAAAGTCATTATTGCTGTTTTTCAGGAAAATTTGACAAGGCGGTGCTGGCATTCAGAGTGAGTGACTGCTATTGTAAATGCATTTTTAGATTCTTTCAGTGTCAAAGAGGTGTCAAAAGTGAGATTAACCAAAAAAATGCTCTGTGACTTCAAAAGAGGGGTGCAAATGATGGCTTGTTTTCAACATTTTTGACAGAATAACAGTTTTCCTACGTAATTGTATACAACTTAATCCCACCTTTGAAATGAGATATGGACATTGAATTTTTACAGCCTATTAACAAGGTTACAGATAAGATTTGTATGGCACAATTTTCCTGTATTTGAAGTACTTTTTGAAAAATCACATTTTGAAATTTGAAAGAATTTTTAATAATTTTTTGATATGTAAACCCATGTAAATCATAAAAACAAATTTTATTTACAAATCCTGCCGTACAAATCTTACAATAAATGGTGTCAACATATTTATAACTAATTTGGTAATATTAATATTATCCAATTATTATTAAATTCAAATATGTAAAAAAATATGAAAAAGTAAATTTTAATATTTGCTGGTGTCATATTTCAAAATCATGGCTGCAAATATACAATTTTTATATCCTTTGGAGAAAGTATTAACTAAGAGAGTTATCCTGAAAATTTGAACTAAATATCTTGATTCTAACACTTGAAACTTGACATTAACTCTGAGAAAAGAATTGGTGCAAAAAAAGCCTTTCCAGCCACCTTAAGCATTATGAGAAGAAATCCTTACAACTCTTGTGTTCAACTCACTTCTCTATGCACAATTTTTACGTGTTGTAACAGCACTCAAAGGGAAAATTAACAACTTTCTCATCATTTTTAAGTATGTAAACAACAATTTTTCTCTGTAGAAGACAATAAATAACACAGTTTAAGCCTTGGCGACACAATGCATTGCATGCAGTACGCAGTGTTATTGGTGATAAAATAAATTTCAGTCAGTTTTCCATAATACACGTACTTTCGAATAATATATCAGAGTGTGTTTTGAGTTGTAGGAATTTCAACATTATTGTAGGAGTAGAACAAATTGCATTTAAAAACAGAAAAAAAATTATGGAAAATACATCAAAAGTCACTATAATTATTCTCCAAGGTATGGAAAATCAGGATGGTGGCTAATTTACATAACATTAACAATGCATAATTTGCATATTCTTTTGTTATGAAAATGTATTCTTTTGTGTAGTTTTAACATATGTATATGTTGTTTCCAAACAGAGGGGATGATGGAAAAATGATGGAAAATACATCAAAAGTCACTATAATTATTCTCCAAAGTATGGAAAATCAGGATGGTCGCTAATTTACATAACATTAACGATGCATAATTTGCATATTCTTATGTTATGAAATGTATTCTTTGTGCTTCCACAAACAGAGGGGTGGCACAACCATCCAAATCCCCTTGCAGATGACCCTGTTACTGCTGCAATAGGGCTTCAGGAACCTAGAGACTCAGCTCACTAGACTAGCTCTTTCTTGACCCCAATCTGCTTGTTGGAACAGCCACTGCATAAGTAGCAGACAGGAAATTATTGAGATGGCAGTATACTTTTTTTATCCTGACCCCGTGGCACCAAATCACCATCTGCATGATCTGAGCAAACCCTTGAAGAAGACTCTGTATCTCAAGATCTTTGAAATGACGTAATAGCAAATTCTTGCACCAGTGTATACACTGATATTACTGTCTGTTGGATCAGTAAAACTTTAAATAAACTAGCTGAGTTATTATTTATGACCGTACGTGTTTGCTTGTCATTCCTTCAATTCTCACCAGCCAGAGCTATATTTCTGCCCCACTGTGCTGCATAATAATAATTGTGCCTCCAGCTGTTGCAGAAAAGAGTCCAGTGGATCTCGACAATGATTCTCCGCATAAGTGTTTTGTTTTTGAAGCTATCTGACTTGAACATTTTGTACATCTGCAGTCAGCATTCAGACTGCAGATGCCGCTGGTTGGCTCAACACAGCCCATCGAATAGCCTATGCATGTAGAGTGTTGTCTATTTATAACCATGAACCACTTGAACATCACATGGGTCAAACTGCAGAGATGTTAAAACCTGGCCTGCTCTGAGAGGTTGGCTAAGCATTATATCTGGGTCTGCAAACCCTGTTACTGTCAGCATACACGTAAATGTAAACTGACTTAACCCTTTGAGTGAGTGCTGTAATTTTTTCCCACCAAAATTTTACTGCCACATTTTACCAAAGTGTTATGAATTTTTCTGAAATTTTTTGATAATTTTGGACCAAATGGACTTCATATTTCATTGGCTACAGTTTTCTATCAAAATTTTGGCAAAAATCTGAGAAAGATTGACTAGAGTATATTTTGCAAAGGCGAACAAAATTGACGTTGACGCTCAAAGGGTTAAATGTCATTACTGGAGACAATTTGTTCGTTATCAAATGGTGTGTCACCTTTAATGTTCTCACATACACACAGCTTCCATCACTTAAAATGTCATTGATTTTTCTGTTCAGTCAGAATTTTAATTTGATTTGTCAACAGAAGGGTTTCCAGTCGATAATCCACGCAAACAGACTGACATTTCTGTAAGTACACATTGTAAATGACTGGGTTGGGGCTGCCAATACAGTGGAGAATATCTGATATCCTTTGGACATTGTGACTTGATTTTTAATAAGACCACAAAGAATAAGTTCAATATGCAGACTATACCAGTGAAACTGTTCTATGGCCATCAGTTCATCCTAAAATTTCCAAATTTTGCTGAATTTTTCTCAAAATTCAATATATTAGGCATATTATTGTTAAAAATTGATAGCAACATGTTTACAATAGCTGCGAGCAGTACGATTCATTCAACAAACCTGGACAATGTGAACCTTAGTAACAGAAGAATTCTCATTATGTTAGCATGTAATAGCTAATACACAGCTACATGTACATAACACATGAACACCATTTCACAAATTTAATTAGAATTTATACTTCCAAGATGGCTGCCGACTCTGAAACGTTCTCAGCGCCAAGCACCGTATGTCAATTTTTTTACGTCAGAATTGCAGAAAGATGGGAACCAGGCTGTTCAAGTGGATCTATCACATGTTGTCGTGGTGATTGGAATTCCAAACTCAATTACATGGGTCTATTATATGCTATCATTATACGCTGGTAAATTAAAATAAACATTGAAAGCAATAGATATGGCGGATGGATTGATTTTTGTTGACTGAGTATTCTAAAACAACAAAATATATACAATAAGAGAAAATAAACACTGCAAACAGTCAGGCTTTTCTCTTGATTTCTCAAAGGATTCTTTCAACCATAGATCCAGCATGTTGCAGTGTAATGCAATTCCTATATGAATTCCCCAGGCTACGGTGTATTTCATAAAGTTTAAGAAACCTCAGGGGTAATTTTACAGATGTTTTGGAACAACACGAAATGTTCAAAATAGAAACCAGCTGTCAGCATACAGACATTACTATGACATTTTGCGGGGGAATGCTGTAAAATGAATAAGGAGGAAATAAATACTGGTAATTGTTTTCAGACCATTTGACTAGGATTCATAAAATCTGGGCATCACATATAATCTCCTAGCAAAATTAGATATGGTGGGGCAATTTTTATTTACCCTCAGGGTCAGTGTCAGAAGGATATGACAGACAATGTCACAGAACATATCAAAGGTGCACACACACCATCACTATTGTTGATTTAGAATTCATGAAACTACCACTGAATTTTATATTGCTGTATAGGAAGCACGGTTATAGCCTGCATGACTGACATCTGTATGTCTGCGATCAAGATTTCTGTTCCTCTGTTCATTTTCACTGAATGAAACTTTCATCCTTTCACCCCTACAAATGAATGTGCTAGCCTAATTCGACAGGAGATCTGACACACGCCCACTGCAGTGACAGGGTTTACCTTTGTGCTTTTTTACAGCATTTTTGAAACTTACTTTATGTTGAACTCCATTTCATTGTTGCTGCTTTGTTTGAATTGGGTAACAAAGAGAGAAATTCACATTATAATTTAGTGTTTGTGTAATAGCTGAGTGGAGCTAAAAGTGTCGATGAAAGTTGAGAGCTGAAAGTGTCTGCTCAATAACATGACTGTTTTATTGATTGAAAGACGCAACTTGAACAAGTCAATTCATTAAAGCTGCATGTGACGCACTGATAAAAAAAATGAAAACTAAAGAGAGGGAATTTTTTGAATGAGGTATGTGTATCTCAACTAATCAATAATGCATGGCACTTTCTATGAAGACAGGAAGTACATATATATTGATGGGAGAAAATGGCTATCAATGTGCAAAATGCGAGAATGAATATAAACTTGGGTAACTGTGAGTGGTGAAGTCTTACTTGAGATGTAATTTCCTGTTTCATACTGATTGTTTGGGAGGTTGTCAAACCAAACAAATCATGATTTAAGAGTACAGGATGGAGGTGTTGATTTGGGGGGGGGGCAATCTTTACGTGAAACTACAAATTACAGGAGGCAACATCACCGAATTCCATGAACTGTTGATATAAATAATTTTTGGAGAACATTTATGCTGACAAGAAACCTTTACATGTTTGTAGTAAAATGTAAGAAGCTGGTGATGAAAGCAACACTCCACCACATTTTCCAAGACTTCACCATAATATTCTTCTCTGGTAGTACCCAATGACATCTAGTATAAAATGCCACATCAGAAAGTGGTACATTACAATGAAGCTATTAACGCCATTAGAAATTACAGTTTTTATTTTGGAGACTGTTTCATCCTAGTATTGTATCCACTCTAGATTTTAACAGCCTCCCAAAGAAAACATAGCAATTCCAAACACCATAGAAAACAATATGATTAAAATGTTGGGTGGTGAAATTGTGGACTGCAGGAATAGAACATTCGTTGGCTAGGGTATGAGTACGTATCTATCAGAAACTGAGTCATACATGTATGCATATTCAATGGTTAGAAAAACACCTGTTTCATTTTAAATCACAGTTGGTCATGCGACATGCTGTCATAAAACTCTCGACTTCTTCTATATACTTCTAACATTGCCTACTAAAAAAGTGCAGCCTCCACAGTCCCCTATCATATTGATAACACACTGTACTGCCAGTGCCACTACACAGGAACTAGGCTGAGTTGAAAGAGCGGCAGAATACACGCTACAAGAGTGGTCATTTCCTCAACACTTGTGGATCGCCTGGCTTGTTCCCTTCGCCGTTCTCCATCAACACTCCGCAGGTTTCACAGGAAATCACTCCTAGCATCTCCAAAACTTCCTACTTTCAACATTTATATAACCTCTTTCAATTTCCTCATTCATAATTTCAGAAATGTTTTCAAATCACACAGAGTATATATGCATATGATTCACGTGCATGTACGTAAATAATACTTATACAATAGATGGCCACTTCAAACTTTGCAATTACACTAGGAAGCACGTATCTTTTTAGGAAAGGTTGATTATTCATGTTTTTTGTTGTAAATGTTCAGGAAACATATTTTATTTTACACAGTAGAGTGACATCTGTGAGTATTCCTCCATGATTTCAAACAACAGCATCATATAGAAGCTAGTCCACTACAACATAAGCTGTTCTCACTGTATACCACATACTTTACAGAGTGCTGACACAATATACCTTCCCACCTCACCATTGTTTTGTCTACATTCAAAATTAAATTCATCACTTGACTTCCTAGAAAGTGACAAAAATCTTAAGGCTGCTCCTTGTTGGCAATGATATTGTTGACATCAAACACTAAACTTGGCCAAATTGTTACAAGAAATATCGATTTGATGATTCACACATACGTTGCAGACAGACACTGACACTTTTACCCTATGCTGACAATAAAATCTCTTGAACCACTGACACGCTACATTGAATAGAACTCCCAATTCAACATACATCATCTCATTTTCTCATGATTATAATTTATAGATTATGAACAGATGGACACTTACTTGGACATATCAGATTTCAAATATTCTACGAAATGCAGGTTTCGACTTATTAACTTTGTATGAATTATGCTTTCTATTTCAAAATAATATTTCCCTTATAAATAATCAACCATATGGAAAGGGTATGTCAGTAGAAGTCTGAGAACTTACACGAGATGTTTGCACTCTTGCAGAAAATTACTGACATTTTGAAGTCTTTTCTGTGACTATGAAATAAATTTATATTTTGTGTGGTCAGTATCATATTTTGTAATGATTAAGTTCATTCTACAATTTCATAACTTATGCTTCTTGTGAGGCATTTGGCAATAACAATTTTGTCACTTAAATTTGCATAACAAAACAATGATACATTGGCATTTCTTCTTTAGAGTTCTAATTGTGTTGGGCTTATAATTATTTAACAGACAAAAAACCTAATGTAATTCTTGCTTTACGTGAATGGGGAAAAGTTAATCATAACTGTATATATACTGTACAAATATTAATTTCCACTTGAGTTTCCACGGCTTAACTTCAAAACCCCCATTTCCGCTGTGTGGGAGGACTCTACCTACAGATTGTTGTCTACAGCCCTTCACTGCCAGACTGTTATTGAATACCATGATTTGATGCGGGTTGGTTAGATGTCTGTTGGGGACAAAATAAGCCGATGACAAGTCGGGCCAATAAAAATTGGGAATAGAGTATATCAAAGGTCGGAAGTCTGAGTGGTTAACTCTTGTTGTATCCTGTGGGGATGTGATAAACCTGATTTTGACATTTATTGGGGAAACTGTCTAAGCGGAAGTTGAACCATAACGGTAGGATTAAGGCTGGGAATAGGGAAGTACGAGTGAAAAACCAAAACCATATATAAATACATGTACCATATTGGATATACACATAACAGTCACTGTACACTAGTGTCATCTATCGTTGAAAAGACAAGCAAAGAATGCAGCACAGAAGCATGGACTTCATAAAATGTTATTTGTCTCACTATGAATTGGTGACACTGAATCTCAAGTAACTTTTCACAATCAGAAAACAAACTGCCTGCATGGCTGTATTCATATCCTCGCACACAATATGCTAATGACATGTTGCAACAAGCTTTATTTACTCAGCAGACATGTATATATATATATATATATGAAAGCTGAAAACACTTCCTCTATTTTGCAGTGTCAATGTAACTGTTTTATAGTTCTCCGTAAACATATTTTTTGTCATGAATACGTTAATGTGGATCCCTTCCAAGTTTTTGGGAATGTGATTTTAAAATTCAACTACAGCACTCTGACTGACGATTAAATTTTATAATTATGGTCAGTAGGGTTAGGGCTTTGAAGATTAATTTTTTACAGCAGACTGCATCATGAATTAATTATTTGGAATTTACTACAACAGCTTCTCAAAGTAACTATACTTGCTCTAGTTTTACCAAAAATAACTATTTCATGAAGGGAAAGAAGTTTCTTTGGGAGCTGATTAATTACCAGTAAGTTTGAGATGAATGAAACATAATGAAACAGCAAAAGATATTAGTCACCACTATCAGCATTGTACATATGGTTCTGCTATGGCACTGATAATACCTAACCTGTCACTGTCAGGTACTCATTATACTAGTGTCAACATGCAAATTAAGAATTTCCTTCATTTTCAATATTAGGATTGGCAGATACGGATTCATGGAAACCAAGCACCAAAAAAGAAAGCTCTTTGTTGAGAACTCATAAACTTTTTGGGTGTACTGTATAAGCCCTAACAAAAAACAGTGTAAGACATATAATATGAGATAAACTACCACATAAACTTTTGGGGTTCACTGTATGAAGGCCCAAAACAAAACCGTGTCAATACTAGACAATACAACAAATTCTAGACATATAATACAAGAAAACTATGCAAAATTCCTTTTTTTTAACTTTTGGCACACACAGAACTAGGGATACACTAGAGTTCAATGTATGTACAAAGTCCTAACTGAACACTGCACACTTGAAACTGTCACAAGTAGAAAGGAACAGTCGATGATTAGGGTTGACGCAAAGTGTAAGGAATGGGGTGACTTAATTGTCAGTTTTCAATTCAGTTTTTCACTTCTCCTTTCCGTGTGTGTTTGCTTGGCTGCAAGTTACTACCTTTTTGGTCCGCAGTACAGTAGCTTTATCTCATGATATCACAACTGTGTCTAATTTATGTTCAGCATACATATATATCACACTATAAAGGATGTACACAAAACACAACACCATAGGTCCTGGTTTCACTTCCTCCAACTCATTTGCTTCAAACTGTGCCAAACTGTTTATACTGACAAAGAACTCACTGGGCAAAAAGCTTAATTCCCTCATTCTGGCTTGGACAGCTATAATGAAAATTAGAATGCCAAGTTAAGTTTGTGTTCATTATTGTTAGTACGATGAGCTATTATACTGTATCATTTGTTAAATGAAGCTGTGATGAGCAAGTTGACTTGTTGATGGGAGTCTGTAAAACTTGGCTACTGCATTCCAGGTATACGATGATTAAACCCAGCATAGCAGTTTTTGTTCACTGGCTGGCTTAACTATATTACCAGTAAAATTCTTAATTCAAAAATTATACAAGGTTCTGGAAGAAATTTACCTGTATTTGAGTTCTGATCTTACAGCATAGACCTTCCAAAAAACTGAATACAGACTACAAATCTGTAATTTTTGCTTCACTTCTGTAGTGAGCTGAGACAGGTGTTCAACAAAGTTTACCACCCAGTCAAAGAGAGGATTTAGTCAAAGAGTGGATTTAGGAACTTGTACAACAGTTAGACATGTGTGAATAGCTTTACAATAGCACAATCAACTATGAACACTCATTAACTTAATAATATTCTCTTTAACAATCAAGCATTCAGTTCAGCTGCTGAAAGAGCTGTTTTGGAAAGCCTTTTCTTGATAAACTATGAACTATCTTATGATGATTGGAACGTTGGAAAGGATGTTTGAAGTTTGAATGTTCCGGATAACATGCAAATATCAACTTGGATGGTGTGTTCCTACTGTTGCTGTTGTAGTATCACTTAATCACTAGCTTAATTCTTTTCTATGACTGGTCTATCAAACAGTCTCTGAATTCGTAAATATACTTAATATCCAGCTTTCTACTTATAAAAAGGTGTAGAAGATCATTATTGGGGTGAATTGCAATAACGGTTACACGGTAGATGAAGTCTGCTGTGCGAAAAGGGACATAAATGGTGGAAAACAAAAACAGTTCTGTCTAACAAACAAAACTGTTTTATCCATTTCAAACAAGCAATGACTGTCAGTGCAACCAAGGTTATTTCACACTTATAAGCTCAACCCTTTCACCACTATAGTTTGGTCAAATCCTATGTAGTATTCCATTGCACAGTTGGATCTCTACATATGGTGGTGGGGGGGTGGGGTGGGGGGTGGAGGAAAAAACTCATACAGACAAGGTAGTTGAACCCACTGACACTGTTTGATTGTTGATGTTAATGTGAGTACATGACTTCTTTCTGAACAACTGTGAACACAACTAAGATATTATTCAATCTTATTCTTGCTTGCAGAACACAAGATCAATAATAAGCATCGGTAGGATTGCATTGATAATGCTGATTAGCGGGTGAACAAAGGTTTCCTGTACAAGGACGGTAACTCATGAAATGTTTCTGGGGGTCTTTGAGTCAAATGAAGCCCTAGAATTGTATTTGCAATCCTACGCATAATTAAATTTGATGGAATATGGTTACATACATGAATGTAATGAGAAAGAATCTTACCCTGTTGATAAATATCAATTTATGGTGTTTACTATCAATTGTTGCCAGGGGATAGAGGAGACACTCTACGAATCTTCCTCTTATTTGTCAACAGTTATAATCTAAGTCTTCATTCGCAATTTCCTCCAAGCATCCTGTATCATATTTGTGAACAGGGCTTAAAACTGAAGGCCTGGTTTTCGTTGATGTAACACTACATTTGATTATCTGCATGGTTAGGGGCAGTTACAAAAAATACTCAAATGATAGGTTTTATCATTTTTAGCTACTATAGACTATAGTCTATAGAAGCTATTGGGATGGGTATCCGTCGGCGTCCGTCGTCAGTCTGTATGTATGTATGTATGTATGTATGTATGTCCGTTTGTGAGGCGTCCGTCCACTCAAATATCTTGAGAACCGCAGTACTTACTGATTTGATATTTGTTGTGTAGATGAAAAATATGATTTTGAGAAACTGTTTTTTTAATTTTTTGATATTGTTGAAAATAGGCAAATTAATGCCAAAAAAGGTGTTTTTGTTAAAAAATCTTCTTCTTCATAACCGCTGGTCAGACAGCTTTGTTATTTGGTATACAGGTCCCTAGGGGTAACCCAACTTAGATTTGTTCAAATTGTGATGAAATATGCAAATGTGTATTTTAAGGAATTTTTTTTTCATTTTGGTCAAAATTTGACTACATTGTATGTAATTCTTGTACTGTATAAACCCTATCAATTCACCCAGAAAAAAATAATTAATATGATTTTAAATAATTGAATTTATTAGGAAATCATCAAAGCCAAAATAATTTTAGTGTAGAATTATCAAAAAGTTTTTTGACAGTTCATAGTGAAATGCTTACCATCTTGGAGGATTAAAACATGTAAAGGCAACTTTCCTGAATCCCAACTTTGACATATTCTGAACCGTCATTTATTGTGCCCTGTATGTTATCTAAAAGAAATTGCTCAAAATAGTCAATAGAGATAAAGATAGAGATAGAGAAGTTCTAATTTCCATTATGGTTGACTTGGTAAGGATAAAATAAAATTACTTTTTGAGGAAAAAAATAGAGTGGTCAAGTAAAAGAGTGGTCAAAGTGATAGGGTTTTTATGGTAAAGCTGGGCTGAAGATTCCTCATGTGCTATTTATAGCAATTATGCAATCTGTGTAAACAGTGCAATGAAAGTTACATGATTCCTTATAATGCTTTTGATGACCTTGAACTTCTTAAGTTTCAAACATTTGTCTCTTCAGTGTGCTTTCTCTGAGTATGTACAGTCTCAACTTATTCAACAGAACTCACTTACAATGTTAATCAAAGATATCCACCTTCTTCATCAATACATGTGTCACAAAAGGTTATTCTCTACAAAACACAGCAGAGCTCTGTCAACTGTTGAGTTGCTTGTTTTTTCAAAACCGCTGGTCAGACAGCTTTAATATTTGGTTTACAAGTCCCTAGGATGACCTTAGTGAGATAATTTCATACAGACAGGAAATACTTAATTTTGTATCCATGTCTATAGTAGCTTCAGGGACTTTGGCCCTATGTTATGTATAGGTTCATGTCAAAAGACAGCACTAAATTTGGTTCTTCATAGTTCTATGGTGAACCATTAATTTATACAAAAAACCAAAAAAATTGTCTTGAATCAAAAGTGCTAAATTTCACCCCCACCCCCCTTGTAACAAAAACCAGTCAGACAGAATGACTTTGTCCTTTTGAGCCTGTGATGACAATCACATCTGATGTTGTTTACACGAAGCAGCTGATCCCAGACACAATACACTGTTACGTCATACACTGTGAAAAAGAAGCAAATCTCACTGAAGGACTTCACAACATTTGAAGGCAACTACACAGCCGACTGTATGCAAATCAGACACGCAAAAATGAAACCATACAAGCAGCCAGCAGCCTGACACTGGGGGTTTCCCACACTGCATACCTTTAGCCTTACAGAACCGAATTTCTCTATAAATAAAAGGGAAATCTTGGTCAAAAGACATGGCGGAAAACTCGTACTTCAAAATATATCAAAACACAGTCTCTGTGGGTTGAGGGACTGTCACTAAAAGATACGTAACCCTGCGGACTCTGAAGCGATACAATTATGCTCCTTGCAAAACACTAGGAGACTAAAGTCTATACCAATACTGTAAACAAAACTTATGAACGGCCGTGAGTGTGTAAAAATAGATTTGAAGTCATCAAGCACTATCAATTATACAATAGTTTTGGAGAGATTTCCGTCCAAAGCACCAAATACAGTGATGTCTCTTGTTTTCACTTCCTGCACAGGTATACTGAGAACAGAAGTCATGTGCAGGGTAAATTTTTAGTTATATCTGTACTGATGGAACGTTATTGTGAGGGGGTGCTTTTAGTTGCCATAGATACATTTTTGAGGGTTCAAGTACCGCAAGTACCGCCACTCAAGGACAGACATAGCCTACTGTTGTATGGACTCTTGTATGAAGAACAGAAACTAAAATTTACAAAATATCTGAGTGTAGCCACTGAAACTGGTCTTTGGAGTCCTTGTTTTAGCTCCATCTATTACCTGAACAAAACACTAGTATACTATTCGAATTCTATGAAGAATAATAAATGACCCACGTCCTGACCCTGAAGATATAGACCTATCTTTTGTAGTAATGTTCTATAGAAATTATGATAAAAACTGTGAACAGTGTGTATTTATTTTGCCATTCAGTTTCAGAGACAATGACAAAACCAAATCAATTTAAAAAAATAAATATCATACAATGAATAATCAATAATACTATAGTTAAACTCTATTTACTTTTTTGACGTGAAATTATGGATAATTATCTTCAAAAATAGGGCTGGTAGTGGAATATTTACAAAGGGACTTTCCCAGTAAATCAAGGGGCTGATTGACCCACACATATCCTGCATACATTATCGAGTTACAATGATCGCTACCAGCATTTGATGCAAACGACAAAATCTGCTCAAGGCAAAACGTGGAAATAATTGTGAAATGACTGTTTGATTGTCGACCTAGACGGGCAAGGTCGTCCAGTTAAACAAGGCTGACTGATATCTTTTTGTTTCATTATTTTCCACTCTTCAGTCATTTTTGATATATTTTGATGTCCAAGGTAATATACGGTACTTGAAAACACAATGGACCGGATACTGTGATAATCGTCGTAAAAGGCCGTCACAAAGGCTGACGATTTGGCCGGCCAGTATCCGCTGTGACGACTGCTAAACAATGTCGTCGACCCAGGATGTACCATTGTAAACAAAACTACTGAAAACATTGGCCCGACTGTTTCTCGTGCCAGACATGACAAAAAAAAAATAAACAAAGAGTTGGCGACAAAATATTAGTCACTTTCGCTATCTCGTCAATACCTAAGCCACCCTACGACAATAGAGGCTACAAGAAGAAAACAGTAAAATAGAAACGGCCAAACAAGAAAACTCCTTCTGGAAGCCAACACAACATATATTGGCGCAACTGTTACATTACAATTGCAATATTTCGCAGACTAATTCACCGAACAATACCGTTACCTGATACGGCGGCGGAGGGCCCCTACTTTCTGCTCCCGGTGAGCGATCTCCACCATTAAGTAGAGATATATCGTCGGTTGTACTACTCCTGAGACAGTTCCCCATCTTCAACTGCAGGGGAATGGGCAAGTATGGTTTCGAAGAAAGGCATCCAGTTGGAATTTACCAGCCGGTCACGCAGATATATACGGAAGCGATACACTCCAATGGCGAACGAATGACGAGTGATAACACTGACCGCAGTACAAACATAAACATTCGGATTGATACGCCGAAGCAACAGCTCGCACATATTCATTGTTCAGCCGGTTGTCATGTAGGTTAAAATATCTCCCTAAAATACTACAGAGACTGTAAAAACAAAAAAATCCGACCAACCAGATGATTTTGAACGACAGTCTCATGCACTACAATAGAAGAACTACTTTCAGCGCTGTCGCGGATAGATTTCCTTAATCTGAAACTGCGAATATAGGCAGAAGTCATGACGTCATTCGATCACCTGTCCCGTATATTTGTCAGAAAGGTCGTTGTCGGCACATGACTTGCAGATACAAAACAGTGACGTAATCACCGATGTTGTTTTCTTCGGAGAAAACTTATAGCAATTCGTCACGTGAATGCACGCAAGCTGTAGTATTACCAATCGTCCCCCGTGAATATTGATACCATACTGTCCACCTGATCTTCAAATGAAATAAGCTATACAGATACGATAATAAAAAGTAAAAGTTATTTGCAAGGAGAGCCGAACTCCCGAGCTCCACGTAGAGCTGTATATGACTGTAGGCCTACACTGTGACTGTAGGAAGAGCGATTTAAACGCAGCGTTTTGTTTTTATTTTAAGTTAGCTTTAAAATTTATTTTGATAATACAATCGACATCAAAAAATCAAATTACGTGAAACAAGTTTAGCATGCAGTTAATATAGTGATTTTGTAGAGAGACATGGCCATCTCTCTTACAAACTGTTAAATCAAGGTTACACCAACGCAACAAGACTTGTCTCTACATTCAAACTCTTTTTTGGCAGGTATCGCAAGCTGGTAGATAAATACAATATCTCTCTTCGACAAATGATCGCGTATGGCATCGGTGACATGGGGCCTTAGTTAGTGACCACTACCTATCTGACTATTGTCTTACGAATTCTGACCTGGTGTTATTGGATTATGGATTGATATGATTGCGATTACTTTATCTTTCCATTGAACCACTGTACATTGCATCGTGTTTTTTTACATGGCTATGTTGTGTGTGCACAAATGAATTATTTCTTTCAGATTTATGCTGTATCGGTATAACTTAGTTTACGCATACATGTTACTTGCGTCCATACCCTGATACAAAAGTACCGAGTAAAGTAAAAGTAAAAGCGAATTGAAGCGTGCATATGCAACAGAGTATGTTAAGTTAAAAATAACATTCAACACTGATACACATTGCTGAATTATCTTGAGAGTAGTATTTTTATGGTCATTTTTTCCTTATTCGGACGAATTTGTCTAAAATTTGTTTCTTTTTTCCATTTCTGTACAGATAAATCGATGAGGAGAATTTGGCTGTACTTGTGATGTCATGTGGATTTTTCCCGTTTGATAGACATAGTTCCCTGCTCTGCTCTCGGAATCATGTCCCATTGTTCAACGTTTCAGTACTGTACAGTTTACGTGTAACTCCTCTGACATTGATATCATTGGCGAGGCTGTCTTTGGTTTCAACATATATTAAGGGTTAAGAAGAAGAAGAAGAAGAAGAGGAATTTGCACTTCTTTTATAGAACAAAAAATTGAGTTATAAAAGAACAAATTTTGAAGTGGTAGATATCGAGCCTTTCTACTCACTTTTCGGCTAAGGAGACGATAGTTGCTATTGAAAACGAACGTATTTTGCACTATATAAGTGGAGGCGCTCTCTCACTCTCGATCTAGATCTCGAAAGAGAGAGAAGTCAGACAACGAACAAGCGAAGCCCTTCCGCTCCAGCTTTGTTTTGATGCTCGAGTGTAACAGTGTAAGCGCGAACTAGCGTGGCGGCTCGACACCATATTACTCGATCGCTTTGAAATGTCATTCTTTAAAACCAGTGAAAGAAGCAACAAGACTTGAGCAGATGTACGTATCTCATTCTTTGTGAGACTGCAAACCTTCAACGTTGCAATATGACGCACAATGAAGACCGAACTCATTGGTTCAAGGAAGGTGCAATTGGTTTGGGAGGTGCGTACCTTACTGAAACTCAGCCACGATCATCTACTTCTACGTTTCTGTATCTTTTCCAGTCAGGGCAGCTCCGTGTTCTAACAAAAGTTACGTT
The DNA here is from genome assembly GCF_041260155.1 of Ptychodera flava. Lineage (NCBI taxonomy): Eukaryota > Metazoa > Hemichordata > Enteropneusta > Ptychoderidae > Ptychodera > Ptychodera flava. The sequence goes on from NC_091935.1 coordinate 23,767,744, forward strand.
GTCGTATGACCCTGAGCCTTGCTCAGGGCCACGGGCGCTTCGATCGTCGCATCGCGAAGCCCCAATGAGGCCTGTTTCATGGCGAAGGCGCTTCGCAAAGCGACGATTGAGGCGCAGGTGCCTGAAAGGACGTTACCACAGATACTTGGCCAATTGCGCCTGTGTACCCGCCAGGGTACCCGGTGAAACCACACATTCGCTCGATTGCAGCATGCACGCTCCTCGTCAAACAATTACACACTCTTTAATAGCTAAAATTACAAACGATCTCAAAGAGGGATGAAACAGCAGCAAGTGAAAATGAATAAGGGATGGACCATTAGACCTTGGGAAAGGGGGTGGTGGTCACAATGAAATTGTGAAAATTTTTTTTTTACAATTGTAAATTTCTGAAATTTTTTTTTCCAATTGAGATTAGCTGTGCAAATTTTTTTTTCAGAGTAAATTTCAGATTTATAATTTTTTTTAGTTCGTCGCTGTCTGAAGATAAAGAGGGCAAAGATGTGGTGCCAAGCACCACAAGCGGCCACGCAAGCGGTCACGGCGGGGGGGGGGGGGGGGGGGGAGGTAGGGGGGGGCCCCCCTGCGGCTGTTGGGGCTTTTGAAAAATAGAGATTAAAATGGTGTTTTTTGGTGGCTCTTGGGGAGTATTTTTGGGGGGGGGGGTCAGGGGGGGGTGTCCCCCTCCTGCCGTTGGAGCTTTTGAAAAATAGAGATTAAAATGGTGTTATTTGGTGGCACTTGGGGAATATTTTGCGGGGGGTGGTCAGGAGGGGTGTCCCCTCCTGACGTTGGAGCTTTTGAAAAATAGAGATTAAAATGGTGTTATTTGGTGGCACTTGGGGAGTATTTTTGCGGGGGGAGGTCAGGAGGGGTGTCCCCCTCCTGCCGTTGGAGCTTTTGAAAAATAGAGATTAAAATGGTGTTATTTGGTGGCACTTGGGGAGTATTTTTGCGGGGGGAGGTCAGGAGGGGTGTCCCCCTCCTGATGTTGGAGCTTTTGAAAAATAGAGATTAAAATGGTGTTATTTAGTGGCACTTTGGGAGCATTTTTTTCGGATTACATATCTTCCTCTGAAACATGGTCTTCTTGCTCCTCAGTAGCTTCCTATAGTTTTGAAAATTGACTATTTTGGTTTTCTGGCTTCCCTTCCTACTGCTCGGTGAAATGGCTACATTCACCCCACCAAAAATCATGCATATCTCATGATTACAATTGATTTGACAAGCTGAGAAGCTAAAATAAGCTAAATAATATAGTTAAATTTGCATATTTGTGTTTTTAGAGCAATTGTTGCGCTTTTTTGATCAAAACATCTTATTTCTCTGTAGCAGCATGTCCAAATTGATTGGATGTGTATAGATGTGTTGAAATTCAATATTTGTCTTTTTAGGGCAATTTATGCCATTCATGGTCAAAAAATCTGTATTCTCTGAAAGGGCTTGTCCAATTTCTTTGAAATTTGCTACACAAAAACGATTATTCATGTAGATTTTCAGTATTTGCTATCGAGAAACTTTCAAAGTTCAACCCCTTTGTGTGTTTTTGTGTTGGGATTTGTTGGATAGATGGCATTCTACGTAGTGTATTGTTGAATGTTAAAACATGTGTTGCTGTTGTTTTTGAGGCTGTTTTTTGAGAAAAAAGAATTGAAAATGCCTTTTTAAAAGCAAAATAATACATAGTGACTTGATATGTTGTTTTATCATTATTGACGTGTTTCTACTTGTTCACCCATTCTTGCATTCATCATTGCAATAAAATGCTGTGAAAAAAATGAACTGATGTGGCCTGCATCTGTTTACCTTGATCTTAAGAGGCAAATACAACTTTCTGTCTTGACAACCATACCATAGTTTCAATGTTTTACCTAGTGTACCTGCTTGGTTTGTACGCAGGAAACAAGTAGAAAACAGGTTCTATAATTCATAATTTCAAGTGATCAGAATACAAAAGTCCTGAAAAGATAAGATAATCACAACTTCCAGTATAAGGGATACAGTCACTCTAAATGTATAAATTAAAATTAAAAATGTGCCGGGAGGATGTACTAAAAAATACAGAAAGTTGCTTTCTGTCGGTAAAATCTAAAAAAAATTCAAAATTTTAAGACTTTTGCAGATTTTTTTTTTACGCCTTTGTCTTCTTATTTATTTTTTTTTTTATTTGCAAACTAGTTTGAAGATTTTTTTTTCCAAACTTTCTGCTCTGAAATTTTTTTTTTTTTGTTTTTGACCACCCCCTCCCAAGATCTAATGATCCGTCCCTAAAGTGAAATATGCACAAGGCATTGGCCGACCAGCAGAAAAGACATACTTGTTAAAAGGCAGAGGATAAAAACTGCAACAAGTTAAAGTATTAGGTTATTACGCTTCATGTTATTACGTTACAAGTTAAAACAAATACAGTAAAATACTGACCGACCAGCATAAAATAAAACACTTGCAAATTTTTGCAAGTGTTTTATTTCCCTGTATTTGTTTAACTTGTTGCAGTTTTTATCCTCTGCCTTTAACAAGTATTTTATCTTCCGCTGGTCGGCCAATATTTTACTGTACTGTACACTTACAATAGCTCATGTCAGAAAATGTCAAACATGCACTTTGAAGGGATCGGCGATAATCATATGTAATAGATGGAATTCAACAACTACAAGAAATGAGGTTTATTATGGCTATGAAGACACATGCACCTCCATCTTGCCTCTATCTCCATTTTTCTGTATAGTCCCTCAGAGCATTTGATAAGCTCATATTAAACCACACAAATCTTTGTGCTACTCCACTGCACTTGGAGGGTTGGAGAGACTAGTGTTATGCATGGCAAATCGAAGCTGTGCAGCCAGCCTAGAATCTAGTCAGTTAAATTGAGACAGCAGACCCTCATACACAGAACCCCTAAGTTTACTGCTTCTTTCCGGCACAGACATACATTAGAAAATAGAGAATGTCAATAATCTGGATTTGAAAGTCTAAGGGATACATTCACAATAATTGCACACTTTTATATGATGTTAGCTCCAAATATGTGTGCGCCACTAAAGTTGATAAGCAGGACCTGTTAACGGTTTGCCCACACAATCTTTACTGGTCTTTTTACTCTGATTAATATCAGACAAGCTATGCTGTCAACAATTATCCATGCGCACCTCTATTTACCTGTGAGCTACTTCACCAGTCACCTTACTGAATTTACGGCTTGTTATCGAAAGTGATGTCAAAGGTCACACCATAGGCGGCCCATACATATTGATAAGCTTATTATTGAGTTTTCTCAGTTTTCTCTGTCACTGTCAGCCCCTCTCCTTTATGCTCTGACTGATCGTAGTAAATAAAATAAATGACTATATAGCCTAACCTATAGCCTCTTGACTCTTTATTCATTTTACACTCCATTACAAGGACGTATATCTCTCATACACACATGCTGTAATTAATTAGTCAACACAACTAATTATGCTAATCCGTGGACTTATCAGAGGTTGGTCAACATCGGAAAGATAGTGATGTTAATGAAATGATTAGTTTTAGTAACCATTCCTATCTTTCGCGATGTTGACCAACCCGTAAAATCCCTGATAAGTCCACGGATTAGCATAATTAGCATAATTAGTTGTGTTGACTAATTAATTACAGCATGTGTGTATGAGAGATATACGTCCTTGTAATGGAGTGTAAAATAAATAAAGAGTCACAGAGGCTAGGTTATGTTATATAAACCATTTATTTTATTTATTCCGATCATTCAGAGCATGAAGAAAGAAGAGAAAATGATAGAGAAAACACTGAAAAACTCAGTAGTACTTATTGGGTCGCCTGTGGTCACACTACTGATGGAAGTTTGATTGGGGACATGCATACTTTCACACCTCAACACTTTCCATTCAGTCTCTCAGGGTCAGGTTTTGATGCGTTTTTGTCTTACATCACTCATCAGTTTAGGCAAAGAATATTCATTGAAATATAATACTCTAATCCATTCAATCCAATCCATGATGGTGTGCAAAATGTTAACTTTTGCTCTTTACACATATCCCAATTATGATCGGACCTGTATCACTGCAGTGGTCTTTGATGTGACAATGCCTAGCTTTCTTGCCATTGTGTGAATGAATCTGCCCCCACGTGGCAAAAAAGCAATGCACCATATTGAGTACATATCTTTGGTTTTTATTGTTACTGGACACCACATTACCTTGGAAAACGGTTATGGTGTACCAATTTAAGGACAAAATTGATACTAAGTACTGGCTTACAAGTGCAAGGACCATATGTTTGTGAAAGTGTAGCTTATTTGTTTTTACATCCTTTTCAAAGATCAGTGTTGATGCCGTACATTAACCTATACATCTGACTGAAGGATGAATGCACATAGAAAAGTGAAAGTATCCCACTCTCTACCATGATCACAAGAGTACACACCTTTTTTATTTCAATGGAATGCCTGCATGTCTGGATCCAGACTCTGTGACCTTTGACCTGGTTTACACTGCTGGCATACAGCCAGAATGACCCGCTTTTCTAGTGTTTATTTCATTGACCCAATTTAAACAACTAGAAATGATGAACTGGCTGTTGAGGTCAACAGGACAAAAAACAAGTTTTACATCCATGGTGTGGTCAGCCACAACTTTTGTCATTCTAATTTTGTAGTTTTTACTGATACTACAAGTGTCATTTCAAACAAATTGTGCAGTTTGTCAGTTTACTACTGTTCATATTTGTGTGTATGTTTTGTGTTTGTCTTTGTATATCCCTTGAACAGTGACAGCATCATTTTAGGCAAATAATGATGATAGATAAATGAATTAATGAATAATGATACAACAACAAGAACAACAATAAAGATAAATATTAATACACTACTACAATTATTATATGAATTATTATTACACATATAATTATTACTGTTACTGTGGTTGTCATCATATAATTCTGATGATGATTATTATGATTACTGTAATGTTTTTTGTCGTTATTACTTGCATAATAATAACAGCAGCTACTACATCAACAATAATTATTATAATAACAATATATGTACATATTATATACATGAATTTTTTAATGACAATACCGGTAGTCATAATTTTTGATATTGTAATTTCTTTATTTCATGGTAAATTGATATGATAATATCGTCAGTTTCATTACTGTTGTGATTGCCACTATTCTAGGAAGTGATAAGAAGTAAGGTGCATTCCACTATGAATGATATGCCGTGCTTTTGAAAGTGTTTCCTTGATGTCGCAACTCTCCAGCTCAGTTTGCATTCAAGAGTGTTCTTCGTGATGGACATTACATTTTTGGAACAAAAAATTCATCATGGCATTGCACTGTGTGCTATTGTAGCCTTCTCTAAAAACAATAAAAAGGGTTTTTTTATTGATTTGGCAAGATCTGCAGAGAATTGCAAGGTTAGATACAGACTATTAGTATGAAAGTTCATGTTTCAAAGATGACTGACAGACGGTGTCGCTTGTAAAAATATTACAGTAACTGTTCTAAAGGTACCAACCCCATTCAACCAATCTGTGGTCATCTGTTTGTGTACTCTTGCCTCCAGTTGGTATTCTCTATGGCACCACCAATGTGGCCGTGGGTCACCCATTTGACACGGTCAAAACCAAGATGCAAGCACAGGCAGGCTTTGAAGGCAGTGGCATGTTCCGAACATTTGTGAAAACACTGCGCACTCAGGGAATAATTGGTCTGTACAGGTAGGCTATCATCTAACTTTCATCATTTTTTCTGGCTTACCTGAACCCTTAACACTGGGCTCAATCCTCATTTTGAAAACAATTGGGTTTTGCTAGGAGGTCCACCCATAGCCTTAAGAAGTAATTGGAACCTCTAGAATTATGTAGATTTGTAAAACTGCTCAGTGACGGCAGAGTGTTCTACAGTAATGTCTTTTTCCCAAACAGAATCCAATACTGATCAGATCTTAGGTCCTGTCCTCTGAAGTTGGAACATTTTTATTTTGATTCGTCATTGTAAAACAAGGCGTCAAAAATGATGTCATAAATAATACGATGATTATATATGTACCTAGCTATGCTACAGGAAACATATCAAAAATAAACACAAATAAATCGACAACAAAGTGAATATTTTTTTTTCGGAAAATTAGAGAAAATTATGAATAATATTACAAAATACTACAATGCAGTAAAAAGGAACACCAAAAGCTGAATATTAATCTGCAAACAAAATGGCATGATGCTCTCACTAAAAATGGTAAGTGCTACAAGAATAGTCATGGGATATGCAGCGACAGCAGTATTCATATTTTCACGTCTTTTTAAGCCTGTTATTTGACCAGTCGATTGAATAATATAACCAATGTCATGTCATCAAGAAAAGATTGTCAGTTGCCAGGGAGCATCTCCAAAATACTACAATTCAGTTTTAACTCTCCATTAATTTTCAAATGTTTCCAGGGTAGTAGGGTATAATTAAATTCTCATCATTGGTAATTCAGTTTTCCTATGGATGTGTGTTTCCACAATGTCTGTCCCACTAAAATAATTCACTTCAGAAAACAAGTTGTGTCAGAATGCAGTGACGATAGGGGGGGGGGGGGCAACAACTCAGTTGCAATATGATGTGGAAGTGGCTTTTTAATATCAGTTGACCAAGAATTATGAAATCAAGCTATTCTACTCTGGAGAAAAAGATTTGAAGATATGCAGTCATATCTATGGTCACAAAATAGATTTGGAATTTCATCTTTATAAAGTTGCAAAATCAAGTAACTACATCCTTCAAAGTGTATAACACAACCATGTTTGTAACTTGTTCACAGGGGCTGTATCCCTCCACTGTGGGGGTCTGGTATATACAGATCAACACAGTTTGCTGTCTTTGAAGCAGGGTAAGTTTGTTCCAGTGTTTCATAGTTTTAATTGCCTGAATTGTGTGTCAAGCCATACCACTATGAAGGCTGTTTTTTTTTAGACTTTCAAACATAACTTTTATTATTTGATTTTCAACAAAGCTTTCTTTGGGATTGATTGTTACTGGCTAAATCATATTCATGACCAGCATTTGTCATTTCAAACCCTACTTTTTACAAGATTTTCACAGACTTGAGCTACTATAATATACTAGGTCTATTGGGTGAAAATACGCATGATTTTGGCTCAATACCACTTTTACTGACTTGGCAGATGGGGAAGTGATACCGTCTGGTGGGAGAAGTTAAAGACAAAGAAATTATTGTTTTATTATGACACTAATATATATAAGGAGAAACCATTCATCATCCATTTGGAGAAGAATCTGTTATTGATCATTTGTGCCGTATACTTGGGCTAGCTTAAGCTATGATATTGATACTGGTATATTAAGTGTAGTTTCATCAGTTGAAAAGCTGGTACTTATTTACTGTCATCCAGCATTTTGTCAACTCATTCTTTCTTGCTTGTTTCCAGTTGACATTCTCTCTTGCTTGTTTCCATAGATACACATATATGGATAACCCATTTGGAAGGTGGGAGTTTCCTTTCACTGGAGGTGTACAAATGTAAGTTCTGAGTTTCCTGACAAAGATTTTTCATCAAGATCAAGTCACTGCCGTTACGCCTGCCTTTACAAAAAGTGTGTACTGTTTAGACAGATGTTTGAATACCCAAACTTTTACTACTCTTTTCTTGTTTGTAACTTGTTGGGCTTACTTCAAACATACAAAAAAATCACCAGTTTTCAAGATGCTGTCTTTGTAAAGATCGAAAAGTTTAGTCCTGTACGCACAAAATGGTAGCCTTTTTGTAAATATGAGGTAACTGTATTTGCTTCTTGAATCTGAATCCAAGTTTTGCTTGATGACCCTTGATTTTTCTTTATGATTTTAGTCAAAGTAAGTAAACACTGTGTTTTGTGTCTGCACATACACAGATTTTCAGGGGGAAAAGACAAAATTTCCTCTCAAACAAAACATACTATATTGGCGATGTTGTGTCACAAAAAAAGTAAGTCCAAAAGTAAGCAAAAAGTAAACATATGGACATCTTGACTAGTGTAACTACAATACCTCTAACCAAAATCACAATCAATTCTTGGTATGGATGGCATGAGTTCACTATATTTGTCATCAAACTATATTCCACTCCGTGAGATGTTGTTTTCAAATTCAATGAAGAGAAAATTGAACGTTTCAACGTGAAGACGTTTTGCAGCAAGGTTCGTTGACATTCATCCACTTTACGGGCAAATCAAATACACTGGATCTGTCCTCCCAGAGTTACAGTTAATCAGAGTCATTAAAATTTTTTTGTGATTACTATTTTTGCAGGAGGGTTGCCATAGCTGGTGGATTTGCTTCAACTGCAAGGGCAATTATAGAGTGTCCTCTAGAGTTAGCAAAGGTGAGAGACATCAACGTTGACCAGATGGATTGTCAATTTACCATCTTCTAAGGATATAGTGTGACAGGTTTGCAATCCAAAGCGAAGGTGGAAACTTTAGATAACTGAAAAAATTCTAAAATTCTACACTTACCTGTATACTCCTATACTTCTGTCATGAAAAATTCTCTGTATGTTTAATCACTTCCATATTGTTGTAGTGTTAGTATGATAATGCTTCTGAAGATAAGCGAACTGTCTTTAAATGGAATTTGTTATGTGACTTATTTTCACTTAACATCAACGGAAATTATTTTGTATTTCTTTATATACTTTTATGTATCATATTTTATTGCATATGTCTCTTGGTAATGTTGCATGCATTTGAAAGCTGCTTTGCGCTGTTTTTGTATGACAGAGCGGAAGTTTAATATCTACCTGTAACCTGTACACACTTATCAGTGAGAATATTTTATGTACAAACATCAAGTTTTTTTGTCCAATTTAAGTTAATTTGGGGGGATCTGCCAGATTCCGAGAAATTTTTCATCAATGGGGTTCACAATGTTTGTGAGTATGACATCTTTGATATGTCTCTGTTGTTGGTGATCAGATTCGAAGGCAAACTGGACAGACGTGGCAATTCAAAGGCCTGTACAAGGTAAGCATAGTATGGTTGTTTTAACATATTGCCTTTTTAACATATTTTTCAATGATTTTTAGCATTATGTGCCAGATTTCAGGGCCATTTCTCACTAGGATACTTTTAATTCAAAATTACCGATTTAAAATAATGTCTGTTTGCTGTCACTTTACCATGCTTCTGTGGTTTCATTTTCACTGAGCGACGAAATTTGACCTATCGTATCATAGGGCATACCAAGTGTGAGCAAATGTTAGAAAACCTGCGTTAGAAACTAAAGTCATGTCAATAACATCAAAAACATATAGCTACTGTGGCATTAGGCCAGAAACATTCTGTAAAGAAATGAAAAAAATTCCTTACAATGTTTGATGATTTTCCTGCAGCTTGGACATAATGAGATGAGATAGTCGTCTAAATACTGTAATTGCCAAAACATAACAGAATACCAACTTTACCACAAATTTTTGTGAATTATCGTAACATTTTAAAATCTTATATTTGAATAAAAAATTATGAATATACATGTATTTTGAAGGATGGCGTGTCTGCAAATTGACAGAAATTGAAAAGGTGTGCTTTCCAAAGTGCGCTGCCCTTTCTGACAGACGGTTTCCCAATGGCATATTTGATTTGCAACAAATGTTCTTTGTCCGCACTGTTTGGCACTAACCTCATCTTGTTTGATAGGGTTGTAAAACCTGATGTCCGTTTGTCTTTCTCACCAACTGCAGGGTTTCGGCGTGACTTGGTTCAGAACCATGGGACTCATGACAACGTATTTCATTCTGATCGACTCGGGCAGACGACACTGCAATGAGCTTTTCCAAAGACCTCTGATTGGTCCATTTCTAGCATCAGGGACGGCAGCAACATATCCTTTATGATACTCTGAAACTCTTCAGTCCCCTCAAGTCACTACCTGTGTCTCCCATCAAACCCCTAAAATGGAATAGTCTAGGATCGGCATGTGTAGCGGTCTAGTGATCTAAAAAGGTTTCAATGTGAAAAAATGTTACTTTGCAGTAGTAGTGTCAGTTTTCTCAGAAATAAATTCCAGATCAAATTTTTAACTCCCAAAGGTTTGATAGTGGATGGAAAACTTGAGAAACCATTTTTATTTATCCAACATTGAACTTTTTCTGTGATCTCGTTGAAGCTGAAGTTTTACACCGCCAGCTTTTAAATTTAGCAAGGATTTGAGAATTTTTCATCTTATGGTTTGCACAAATCTCTGTCTTTCATCATTTTTTCTTCAGTGTTCTGCGGAATTTTAGTCAAGAGGGTTACAGATAAATCTATTATATGCATTTTAAATGGCCTACTCATTTTTACCACACCAACTTTTAGTTGAAAGTGTTTGACGTGTTCAATTTCTTGTCATTTTTGATTTCACATCAAGTACACCAATCATGCCATTAAATACCATCAACATACAGACTACAAGTAAACTGTTTATAGAATTTCCTTGACTGAAGATCACTTTAGCTTGGTGGATTGTTTGGCCCCTGGAGTATATGAAATCCCAGGTACAAGGAAATTACGGCAAGTAAGTAACTGTCTATTTTAGTTGCTTCATCCGGTTGACATGTTGCACATCAAAATGTCTTGTAGGATATCATGATGGTTGAAAACTATTCTAGTTAGAGCCCTCTAGCTTTGCTGCAAATAGCAAATTTTAAATTGGAATATCACAGTTCTGCAACAGACCTTTACATAACTGATGCATCAATTAATTTGTCGTTCCAGGGAGATGCCAGTACTGCAGAGGATGCGTCTAGTGATAAAGGAACGCGGCGGTTTCTTTGGTCTCTATCGTGGATTACTTCCGGGGTCCATCAGGAGCTTCCTGGCCAATGGTACCAGCATGGTTGTCATGGCCTGGGCTCAAAGACAGGTCTCCAAAATGGGTTTGAGAGATTGAAACATTACAAAAGAAACGTGAAGCCTTTCTATTAAGGTCACATTTTGGAATGTCAATAGACATTTATTCTTGATGTGTGATGGTTACAATGTGAAATCTGTCCTTAACAGATAGGTGTCCAAGCTAGAGAAGCATTGTCAAGGACAGGTTTCATCCCAGATATGCAGAGGAATGGACTGTTTCACCATTGGGTATATTTTGTACAGGTGGATTGGTTAATAATTTTTAGTACAATGATTATGTAGGAAGGGCAAAAAGCTTAGTGAAGGATTTTTTCTGTCTCTGGCAGAATGCTGATGAGAGTTGAGGTTTTCTTGCCATACTGCATCATGGGAAATGTTGGGTAGGCAGTAGTACCCTCTGCTGAGGATCTTAAACGCACAATAAACAATGCTTGATAGGGCTACTGTTCGGGAAACTGTACGATATCAATCCCCATACTTATGTGGAGATCAGGTCACGCGACGTACAGCATAGCTCATACATAGCTCACAACCCTATCTACATCAATCTCCAAGCTGGCCATACTTGCTTTATCTCTAAATGTCAAATAGGTCATGACATATCATTGTCTGTGTGATGAGAAGCTACAGAAAAGATATCTATGCACATTTTAATAAGCCTAGGACAAAGTATTTGGAATGATGATATATAAGTTGATCTGCATGTCCATGAATCACTAGCTTGCTTGCCGGTTTTTCGGTTATCATAAGATTAAGTAAATTTTAGTTTTTGATGAATGAAATTCTTGACTTTGACTACCCAAGGGCAGTTGAAGTTGCAAACATATCGGATAAAAGTCATCTGATTGTTGCTAGATAATTGCTGATAACTGACTGTCACTTGATGTGGGACAATTGGAAGGGCTGTGACCCTATGGGTGAACACACTGTCTTCAATCGTGTAGTTGATATATACTTATTTCAGTCCAATAGCGGTATTCAAGGTAAAGAAAAAACAACTTGACATGAATTAATAATGAAACATTTATCATTGAAATTTGGAGCTGATTTGATTTGTCTCCCTGTGTCCTGATATCATATAACATGGGCATTTGTCAGAAAGGCATTTCAAAAATATAAAACTTTTTCCTCTGTTGCAGTGAAATAAAAAGCATCTGAAATTCAGCATTTTTTTCAGTCCAAGGTTACTTTACTTGCTGGCTGATGATAAATTACACTAAAAGGGCATGATTTGCACACTGTCAACCATTTATCAGCATTTATAGAACCACATGACCTTTGACCTGCCCAGTGAGCTGAAGACAGGTCAAATTGCTTAGCCAAGGTGAAGGCTGTAGTGTGTGACTGATATTTATATTTAGAATTGTTACCAAGTGTTCATTTGTATCATACTCAAAATGAATGTTTTAGAAAATTTGTAACTGTTCAGCTGTAGACTTACAGAGATGAAGTACTGTACTGATATGAAATTGGTAAAAATTTGAAATTTTTGTAACATATATTTCTAGTGGCATGAGCAACCAAAGAGGAATTGGAAAAGAAAACTTTGAATCATGCAGTCACTCCAGTTGAGCATTGCAATTTGCAGAATGTTGCAAGTTTTAATGGAAAGGGGGAAACAATGTTGCAATTTATAAGGATAGAGGAAACAATGTTGCAGGTTTTAAGAGATAGAAAACAATGTTGCAAATTTGTCTGTTTTTGTCACATCAATTTGTTTGACCCAATAGTGATCAAATGAGTATGTACACATTTTGCTGTCAATCATTTAATAATATGACTCTTCTGATCATAGACTTGTAAGTAAACATCTGACAGGTGGCAGCTGTACAGCATGCAGCATAACAGACAAAATTGTAACATGGACAAATGATGTAAGTACAGTTTGAAATAGCAAATTTTTGTCACAATTAGGGATTTACACCATTCTTTACAATTTAGTAAAAATATCCCTGTTTTGTGTTACCCCTAAAAAATCAAACCTTGGTGCAAAAAGTGTGACCGACTGAAAGTGTCTACTTCCAGCCCTGTGCAGTGCATTCATCAAATACCATTATTCAGTCACTTGATTAACCCTTTGAGTGCCAAAGTCAATTTTTGCCACCTTTATAAAATGTACCCAAGACAATTTTTTTTCAGATTTTTCCCAAAATTCTGATAAAAACCTGTAGTCATTGAGAAGTCCAAACTGATCCAAAAAAACAAATTCATGAAAATTGGTAAAGTGTTGCACGAAAAGTTTGGCGGGAAAAAGTTACAGCACTCAAAGGGTTAACTCAAAGTTAATTTCATAAAGATTGACTCTGTGTGTGTGTGTGTGTGCGTGTGTTATATATAAAAAAATTGAAATTACCATTGTTTGAAATTGCCAGTAGCATTTGATTTTTTTAAATGAGAAAAAAAAAACCAGGATAATTGTGGCATTACATATAAGGGAATATTTTAAAGTATTTTAACTACCAGAGTGTATGTACATATTGTTGGTTTTACTTTAAACTTTATTTCCCATGAAAAATCTGTATATGTTACGTGAGCCTTACTAACAAACTCTTCTCCGGGCATATAAAGAATTAAAAAAAAAATGTTGTTAGTAACATAAAAAGTAGAATGCACATCGATAACACATTTTTGAAAAAAGATTCTATAGATTATTCATAAATTTTGCTGTTTGCAAGCGTATGAGGATTCATTTATGAATAATGAACAGGAAATTCCGAAAGTACCTACCATGCGTGTGCTTTTCAGAAAATATTATGAATTCTTCCTCGTAGAAAGAAAATTGTATAGAGGTGACTTTTTTTTAATTTGAATATTAGCAGGTTTTGGTCAGACTGAAAGATTCAGTTGTGTATGAGTGCTCGCCATCTCTGACCCTGACCTTGAATGAAGGCGGGGTGTTGAATATTCTGTCTCCAACAGAGTCTTGTTGGATCCAATCATACCGTGTGATTGAGTTATTGACAGCTAACTGGGGTAAGACAGCCACCCATATGTTTTTGACAATGGATGATAACTCGTTGTGTTATTATGTTTAATATCAGGCTTGATGACTATTTAAATTTGGCTATTAACTTAATATTGCATGAGAGCAGTACCTCATTTCTTAGAGGTCCCTGCCATAACCAAGACTAGACCTTCGTTCATGGTTAGGGTTGGTGTTGGAGGAGCCTACGACAGAATCTTTCAGTCTAAAGGTTTGAATGATGAATTTTGTCCACTACTCAAAAAAACATGCATGACCAATGCTAATTTATATTCGTGATTGTAAAACCAGTGTAAATTTCCATCGCCCAAATACTAGCAAAAGTATGTAACTTAGATTTCTAAGGTGTGTGTGTAACATAACCCTTTTCCTGCCAAGTCCATATTTCACCACGAGGTCAAGATGGTTAAAATTGATAAAACTCAACATATTCCATATGGTGTATTTTAACATAATATTGTACATTTGAAGGCTGTTGAAAACATAAATACTGTAAACTTGATTTTTTGGACTAAAGATGCTGTAACATACCAAGCCAAGCGGATGAAAATACGTCGTGTTTGGGCTCAATACCGCTTTTTATTGACTTGGCTGATGGGGAAGTAATAGTCTAAATACTGTCTGGCAGGAACATTAAAGGTATACAGTCACCTGTAATCTAAATATGCCCATATATGGTCAAAGAGGCGTTCCTTGGTATTCAAAATGCCCATGTGAGGGCACTGTTTTTAAAAAGCGGTCACCCGCTTAAAATCTGTGGTTGGTTAGATTTTCTCTCTCCATGGTAACTGTGGCAAAATTGGAACAGATGACAGTATACCTTTAAAAAGTTAGTGACCTATGACACAAAAAGTGCGTGATGATACACTCACCGTCCCTTCAGCTATACCTAAACCCAGAACTTTCACGAAAATGTGAAAATCACTGCACAATACTACCAGTAGGGCATGCCTTAATTTCCTTCATTTGCATAGAGGTCTTAGCACAGGATGCAATAATATCTGTCCATTGTCTTTCTGAAATACTAGTTAAGTAAGTATCTTGCCATTTGTGAAACTTACCTGATAGTTCTTACTTCCAGAGCAATTTGCATGATTGATTTTTTTTTAATATGACACAGGCAGACTCAATTCTGAACTTTTATAAATTTTCTGATTTTATCAAAAGGTACCTTCTATACGGGGAAATGAATGAATGTGGTGTTTAGTTTCAGGGAAAACAAGCCAATTGTTATGATTGTGACAATTGATATCCAATGAGGCTGAGTTCACAATGACCAATTTCAGGGAGCTTCTTGTGAAAGTACAGTTTCAGTGATGGGCATAGCAATATTATTGTTCATAGAACTCCTCTGCATTGTTGATGAATACCACTCGGACAAAATAGATCCATGACAGGTTATGTTTTACTTTGCTGTGATTTCAAATTTTATTGTTGTCAGTCTTGGCCCTCAAATAATTATTCCATAAAGCTGAAAAAGCTAAAAATACAAATTAGATTTTTTTAGGCCTATACTACCTTTAAAGAAGGTAATTTGGCTATAGTGCTTGTTGTGTGCATTTTTGTTTTTTATCAACAGTGTGCTCGTTTAGAATGATAAGTTTACTTTACAAAGTACAGTCAGACCAAACTTTAAGGAGATGAAGTATTATGAATTGTCCCTCAGCATTATTCAAGCAATGATCTGTTATCTCCTTTCTGCAAAATAAGTAGGATTTTCTGACTTATTAGTGTGGTAAAGGTAGATCATGTACTATGGAATGTATGATAGAAACGGTAAATCATGGATGAAATTCATGTATTGGTTGATATAGAAAATATGAGAATTGTCTACAAGTAGTACTTATAGTGGAGAAATTTCACTTTTAGACTTGGTGTGCTTTAACCCCTTACTACCTGCAGTTTCCGCAGTCATATTAACTATGACGCGCCTTAAGAACCAGAAAATTTCAGCAAGATTCTATGTGTTCACATCATCTTTAGTATACTGGGTAAAACATTGGCAATGGTAGTCAGGGGGTTACATTGTTCATATCAATGAGAAAACTCTCTGTAACTTAATTCATTTAGTATCTGTTTGTCATGCTTTTATTTTTACAATAAAATTTTGAATGTCATTGAAATTCAGGCTGTCAGCTTGTTTTCTTATGAAAGGTGCTGGACGTTTTGCTGCTTAGAAATGCCGACTTGCCTGCTACTGTCATGGGAGAATATCATTGTATACACATCAGGGTATTTATATGTTTGATATGTAAAGTGTCTGTGTGTATGCTGGTAGAATAGTTTGCTTTGAGATAAAGAGTTGTTCAGAAAAATGCAGTTGTGTTTTTGTATTTCCTTTATGAAAATCACATCTGTACAAGATACCAATGTTTTAAGTACAAGATGCCTTCCTCTCTTGACCAAGACATCTCTCTCAAATATTGACACAAAGTCTTCCTAGCCCAGTGTCAGCAAACTCTGGTACTTGCACATACAAACATGATAGAGAGATTTCTATCATTTACTTTGATAAATTTTCATGTGAGCGTCTTATTAAATATTTCCTGTGCAAACTTTATCCTTCTTTTTGTGGCAATTAACAGCGCCACCAATGTTTGATAAGGATGTTACTTTGTCTTACGTTGCCGTCTAAAAAACTAGGGTTTATTAGTTCATTACAGACTGGAGGACTCATCAAAAACTACTTTCTTTCTCTCTCCCTGCTAACATTTTTGCTAAAATCTGTCTCAGAATCAAATTGCTGTGCCAAATGTCATGAAAGTTGGAGTACACATTTACAAAGTAAAATTCAGATTCTACTAACGTTTTGTATTTTGGATGAAATTAGTTGTAATTTCAATAATAATTCTCTTTCACCCTGCTAAATTTGTGAAGTGTGGGAGAAATATAATTTGTGATTTGGAAAAACTTACTGTCATGGAAATGGCAATGAATTTGAAAATTTGATACAAATATCAGCTCAGGATAATTAATTATCCAATGTCTTGTAGGCATGATATTACCTATAGCATCTTTAAGGAAAAACCCTACATGTAGAAACAGGACATTGTAGGTACTTTCACTATTGCGTCAACATAGAAACTGAAAACTGTTGATAAAATTTGTAATTTGCATGAGCTATGTCATTGGACTGGACTGTGTTCATCTATGAGCCGTGCGATTTGCATATTAATTAGTAGATCTTGGTCAAAATATTTACGAAGGAGCATGCTAGACAGTTCCTGTATAGAAATGAGACATTTCCCATGGTTTGGAAAGGACATGGACAACGTCAATCATGTGAAACCTCTAGAACACACTAACTCCCAATTTGTTTTCAGAATTGTTCATTGATTATTCTACAATGGACAGAGTACACAGCACAATAAATTACCCACAATTCTCTTTGATTTGTATCCATGAAGGTTACTTTTCTAAAAACTTTTTCAGTTCTGCATGTAAGCACTAATGTTCAGCATCAGAATAATTGTTAAATAATATCCAGTAAAAGTACGTTTAGAAATTTCAACAAAAGTTTCAAAATAACCATTAAACAACCATGGAAGTCATGTTCTGTAGGTACTACAAATGCCATACTTTTTAGGCAGCAAGTTATGACGAACTGAAGGGGTCATTCTCTGAGAAAACTAAAAATGCAAATTTCTTTTGTCATTTCCATTGGAAAAATTCAATATCCTTTTGTTTCAAAAAACAGGTGCAACTGGTCTCCCTACTTTCCATCACATTATTCTGTATGGCTGAAGACACAATCAGTGGAAAATTTTACAAAAATGCTATCTCCTCTCTCAGTCTTGCATAATTTTCCAAATCATTTGAAATGAGAATTGAGAAGAATGGTGTTCTTAAAAGTACGTTTGAATTTGAATTTGTCTACACATGGGAGACCTGAAAGACTTCTCTGGGGAATCTCTGAGGATACAAATCGCAATGAATTATGGGAAATTTACAGTACTGTGGAGTATGTATACAGTACGCATCTGTACATTTCAGCTATGATGGTGACATAATTTGATCAAAAGAATGCTGGAATCAAAAATCACTTTTTAACTTAACCATTTATTAAATAATTCTTACAAATGTCTTTATTCTGTAAATAAAGTGTAAAATTACATACAGTGCAGACAAAAATTTTTCTCTGACTTTTCCTGTACAGTATAAAGTCTATAAATATGCAAAAGTAAAAGTGACTAGTCAACTCTGTGTTTTTTTGAAGAATTTGTCCTGTGCATTTTCTGGTTGTGTCCATAAACAGGGTTCATACGACAAAACTAAATCACCCCTTTCGTTTGTTGGATGTATTGACTGGCAAAATCTACCTTCTATTCTATGAACTGAAATGATATGCATGAATATGGAATAAATACGATGAGCATTTACATCATTGCAAAAGTCTAACCCTAGTCTGAAAGCGATATTATCCTTAACATTTCTTGCACCTTGATTTCAATCACGTAACGTGATACATAATCATTTTCTCTATCCTACTTGATAAACTACAAGCGGTGACATCACAGATTAGAACAGCAAATCATAGTGACCTGCCCATTGATATTCAAATGTGTCAATTTGCATATCATAATTTTTGCAACAAAGTATCTAACTATGTCTATGCTAATGGCACACAATTTGAAATTCTAATGCAGCTATGAATATTACTATGCATCTATTTATAGGCTAAGCTTTATATTTGTAAGCTATGCTTGTAGCATGGCCAGTATACAATAAATACAGGTGTGTTTTGGGAAATTAAAATATTCATCAGCTTGTACTATGTCAGTATGATCTAAATTCACAAATAAATTGAAAAGAAACTATGTGAGGAAAAAAAAATTTACATTTCAAACACAAAATAAGTGTCGTATGCAATTATCATATACGTCATGTTTGACAGGGAGTTGTACTTTAAGAACATATGGCACAAACAGAATTGATCTACAAAATTGAAAATTGGAGTATAAAATAGATTATAATCCTAGTAAAAGACAATTATCTGTCAAATTTTCCAAACTGAATTTTTACACTGGTTGCAGCAAGCCATCCATTGGGCGCTATTCAATCATAAATCATAAAAGATGTGTTTACAAATTCTCTTGACGCAAGGTCTTAATCACAGGGTAGAAATATGACAGGTGCTTTAAAACATATCCAAACCCTTCGTTTCACTTCATTAACCCTGAGGTGCTATAGACAGAGCTTGTCTGTATTCTGTTTTACTTGTTAAAAACTACCAAAAGACAGGTCGTAGTAGAAATCAGGTGATCAATCCAACAAAGTTGTGTACATGTCTTGTAGTATGGTAGAATGCAAGTAGGAAATTGAAGGCACACAAGATGGTGACCAAACTGAAAAATTTAATACCAAGAATCTGGAGATTGATCAGATAAAATAGAGACACCAATGTTGAGTAATGTGAACAGGTTCAACGGTAAAGGTAAAATAGAATTATACTAATGCAGAGAATGGAAGACATAATGTGAATTTCTTGATGGACTATGATTCGGTGGTATGGTACCAGCTGCCCGATGGATTTACATCATATGGTTTAGATACCACGGCAAACTGATACAGAAATGAAAAATCAATAAATTTAACACACAGAATAGATTGATGGTTTACAAAATGGGTGTATAAATTAAAATTAGTGTACGCAATAAAGTGAAATGTCAAAAAGCCAAAGACAAATATAATCATTTTTGAAAAGCAGTTTGGTCAGACTAGTTTATTGCCACTTCTTGATACACAATTGTGCTAACCTGAATGGTAGCAAAAGTAATCTACCAAGCAAATATGCAAATACAGTGAGATCCCGTGTTTCATCCTGTGGGACTCTTCACATCTTAATCACAATAACAAATCTTCAACACACATAACAAACATCACTGTCTCATACAAAATTGTCAAAAATCTAACATAATGCCGAAAAAAAGAACCAAATCAAGAAATATAAATTTTCAAGTAGGTATTTGACTTCTTCACGATTAAAACCCGGCTGAATGTACATGAGAACTGGAGAGATGAAGTATTGTTTCCACAATCCATGACAACATCAACTTGGCTTATGACTAAAATACTATCCATCACGAATCTTCAATACATTGGTATTTTGTGATAGCCATTTTACAATTTTGTCTTTAGGAGAATAATGTTCAACAAAGATGTCATGGAGAAAGGTTTCTTCATTTCTTACCTCTACAGTGGAAATTACAACACAACTGTCAAAAATGTATTATAACGGAAGATAAAAAGTCTGGATTTTGAAAAATAGACATAATTTTAAATTTGTAAATGACGATTCCTTCACGCCCCTGTCAATATTAGCTACACTGTTTGTATCTATTCTACATACAAAAGCAGAAACTGGTGAAGTTCAAGAGCAAAGGTATTCTTTGTAATCAAGCTGTTAATTATTCAAAGACAAGTGGCAACAATGCGCCCCTTACTATGTTTGAGAATCACAGTCAGGATCTTGAGTGACTCATCTCTAAATAAAGAACTAAACATACTAAAACAATGTGATTAGAATAATCAGGTATAAGTAACTGACTGCTAGGCAGTCACACTAGTGGATCAGGAAGACAGCAGATTGGTGCACCATGATGAACAGAGTTCAACAGGCATGGAGAAGACAAGTTCATGATGATGTCATAGCTGACAAGGGAAGGTAAACGCCTACTGTGTTCAAGTGCACAGAGACAGGATAGCATGGGCAACTGAACGGCTGTGTTATGGTTCTATAGGAGATTTCACTGTCACTGGGCACAATGGGTGTCTGATTCCATACTCATTGATGAGGAAGGGGTAGACTGCCATGCTGTGGTGTCCCTAGGCAGAGGATACCCATATGCCATGCTGAAGGGTTACTGGGTGGAGGAGGGTACTCACATGCATCGTTGAGGGGATATCGCAGGGATGGCGGCGATTTTGAATTTCAAATATCGGTAAATATTGGGTAATGAGTTTCTCTACTACAAAAATTGCACAGTGACCCCCGATTTTTATTCTTTATTTGAAAGAGAATGGTTGAAAATTTGCTTTAGAAAAGTTCGAGCAAAAAGTATAAGTTTTTCATATTTAGGGTGCTATAAATACCTTAAATACACCAATCTACAGCAGGGGGCAAGATAACAGCATAGGGACAAACTATTTGTTCATTAAACTGAACTAAAAATTTGCCAAATTGATATAAGATCTCTTCATTGATTCAGAAAAAAAAATTGTAAATATAAGCTTGCTGATAACAGTGTCATATGTCTGACAGCTTTGAACAATTTGCCAAATCAGGCAGTTCAAAATATTTAGAGTTGCAATGGCCACTACACTAACAAAAGCAAAATACAAAATTGGCTGATTGTCATGGCAACATACCACAGTGTCATGCAGATTGTCATGGCAACACTCATCAGACTTACTGTCATAAACACATCAATTGTATCATCGATGGTCTGAATTGGCAAGAAATAACATCCACTTTGAAAAAACATCCAAAACATCTACTTGACTTGAAAAAACGATTCTGAAAATAAAGAGCATTGTGCTACTGAAACCAACTATTTTTGGTTGTACCCAAACCAAAACGTAAACTACCGGTATAACAGAGAAAACTTCTATAGAAAGTGCGTTTTTTTTTGTCTCTCCTGATTGGTCTACCAAGAAGGTCAAAGATCACCAGGCCAACATGGTGTTTTTGACACCAAAGTTGGTTGTCTTGTGTCGGATAAATAAATCATTGTGCAAGAGGGTGAATTGTGGACAGGGCAAAAATGGGTATTGCTGTATAAACTGGTCAGATTTCTCTTTGCTTTCTCAACAAAGCCACTTAAAACTGGTGAATTTCGAAAAAGATAACCAGTTGTAAAACTCGTATCAAGCCTGAATTCAATGGACTCGGAATCCTCAAAAATCTTTGTTGGATAACAAAATATGGACGATAAGCTTGAACTTGAGTCATATAAACTGTGATAAAACACTCATGGAATTACCTTTACACAAAAAAGGAAAATATACATTATCAGCATTCTGATTTTGAAAACCAACTAAAATGGGACTTTATTACACTTACAAACGACAGCAGCCCCGGTGTGTGGTGATTTTACTAAAATCACCTTACAGGAAATCTGACAATCAATTAGAGAAGGACGGGATATTAATTAATTAATGAATGTACTCTATTTTGGACCAGAAAGGTAATGCATACCGACATACAATGGTATGTGGATGTCATTTTGTAACTCATGAAGTTGTCAGCATCATGTAGTGCTTTCGCCAGTCTCAACGTTTTTAACAAGGAGAGGTTCGGAGCTTCCAAAGTTATCTGTAGTGACTGTGTGTAAGGCAACATCATTCTGATTGTCATTTAAATGAGTCCCATTGTCTGCTGGGTTGCCATTGGTTGCCGCCGTCCCTGCAGGGGCGTCTCCTCCACTCAGCTTATTCTGTTCTGCTTCCTTCTCCTTTTCTTCAGCTTTCTTCTTCTTGTGCTTCTTCTTCTTCTTGTGTTTTTTGTGTTCTTTTCTGTTCCCTGCCTCCTTGGCCGCCTCCGTCATCATCTGCAATTCGTCCATGGGAATGACCACGTCCTGTGCCGACTCCACCGGGGTCAACGCCACACCACCCAGTGAAGTCGCCGCGGTGGTGGTCACAATGCCAGCGCCTGACGTATTATCTGTCGGTGAAGACGGCGCTCGAAAGTTATTGACAACTGTTATCCTGGCATCGTTATCAAGCGGTATGTTGAGTCCTCCATTGTCTAGTGGGGGCATCTGATCACAGTGTTTTCTAGTTTCATTATCCTGTTGGCTACTGTTGCTTGCTTCCTCTTGAAGACCCACATGAAAGAGATTCTTCTCGGAGCCTTCGTTAATTTCCTTCTCCTCCATTGATCCTGGAGAACAGAAAAACACAACCAGTCAGCCAAGTGATCATGGATACTACTCACACACAAGATCCAGCCACACATTTTATTGAAATCAATGCATTGCCAAAATATAAGATGCACTTCATGAAGTTGAAATTTACAACCAAAACTGTGAGTTGATGAAATCTGACGATACAAAGACATATTTTTAACACAGAAGCACAGTAGACATGACAGATTGATGTTAAAAAAGTCAGTTTAATCAAAAAGATAGAGAAAGAGATTAAGTTAGTCATAGTACTTCTTGATGTTCTGTACTAAAATGACATAAAACGTCCTTTTTTCTTTGATGAAGAACGTTTCATTTGAAGTCCATACTCAATAATCATTGACACTGGTAAAAATTTACCGCAAAAACACCCCGCTACGACATATTCCAGGAACCATCTTGGCTGCTGCGTTTAAGGAACAGTAGCTGTCACTTTTGATGATTATTTTTCCCTTTTTGTTTTGTATGTGAATTGTACTTTCTTGTTCTACTCCGACCCCAAAGTTTGTTGAGATAAACGGTATTCTGATTGTTTTAAAGCATGCACATGTTAAAAACTACATTCTTATTGTTGAAAATTGACTTCTGGTCCGGATTAAAATTCATATGTAAACAACAATAGTGCATTTCACACGTACAGGCACTGTATCTACAAGCTACATTGTAGGTGTTGCAACATTTTGAGGAGTAGAACAAGAAACTAAATAGAGAAAAAATAAGTTCATCTGCCAAGTTTATCTGTAACTACTGAGTCAAGTTGGCAGTGAGGCATATAACACGTCCCATATGTTGCATTTCATTGAAGATTTTTCAATCCCAGGTTCTCGCATATGTGGAGTTCTCCTCCCAGTCAAACACTTGGCTAGTACGAAGTTTGATTTCTATAACATTAATACACAAACTGATCTCAACCTTTTGTCACATTTTGCTAATCCTGCAAACAGAGTTTATACAAGCGTTTGATTGACGGTCGGTTCAAATCACCAACGGTCATTGATTCCCCACCACAAATGCTCGAATTTCCTAAAAAATTGTCTTCCAGTCACATTAGACTTTGAATATAAACGCACAGAGTTCAATTGGCAGCAACTTCACGCTGACTGCTTGGCAGTCTGTCTGCGTTTTTGCAGCTGGGGAAAACTAAAAAGTGGCATTTTCTGGAGCATGTGCCCGCGTGTTGCCTGTTTGGTGTCCACTTACACATTGAACGCTGTCAGAGCTTTTTGTGTCCTTTTATAAGGGAGGCTCCGCCTTTAAGTCCCTCTGGCTGAGTTTTCAAATGACTGCTCCTAATTGCACCTTTGCTATCTACAATTACTTTACCCGATGTACCTTACAGAAACTTATTTATCAGATGTATGCAGGTTTTACTGAAAGACTGAAATGTGACAAAATGCTTCATAACCACTGAATAAAAAGAAGCGAACAAAGCATGATGTACGGAAAGTAGATGGGAGAGTAGTTCAATCTTTAAAACACCAGGCAGCATGCATTAGAGTAGAGTATCATCAAACATAGCAAAGGCACTGGATGTAACCTGTGTCATGATTTGGAGTTCTCACCGTACACACTTGTGTCATGCTACGACATGCTACGAGAATGCATGGACAGATCAAGTATATACACATTGACCTTCGCATGACAAAATAGTGCATGCCAATGAACCAGGCACTTTTCACACATCCAAAAGCAGATGAATTGTGGTATAATGTCAGGACCAATAATATAAACTTGATCACATGTACACATGTGCAAGGTTGAGAACTCTGATCACCACAGGCAATTACTTACACTACAGCGTTATCACCAGTCGCTCCAGCATTTGTGAGTAAATCAGGGGAAAATAGCATACAGTTGAATACGCAGTACTGGTCATAGCATATAAACATGCATAAACTCAAAGCATGCAGCTGGAATGCATTCCATTCTTTGAAAATCAAAAATTTTGGCAAGTTTTGTCCAGTTCACCAACAAACCCATGATACAGCCCTCTTATTAAAGGTTAGCATAATCTAGGTGTCAGTACACTTTAATGATAGAGTTAACATTTACAACCACAAATGTTAAACCATTTGAGCTCTCTTGCTGGTTAGACAGAAAAAAAAAGCACTTCCTTGTATATTTTATCACACTTGACAGTGACAACTTCCGATTAATAAACATAATGACATTAGTTAAGGTAATTTATTTGTAAACCGTTATCCTGCCAAGTTCATATTTCACCATCAGGTCAAGTTTGTTGAAACTATTGAATTACAAAATGTCCCACAGCTTGCATTTTAACTAAGAATTGAATATTTGAAGGCCCCTGAAAACATACCCACTGTAAACAATTATTTTACAGACTAAAGCTGTTATACAGTTGAGTGGGTGAATATGTGTTTGGTTTGGCTCAATGCCGCTTTTTACTGACTTGGCCAATGGCGAAATAGGGAATAATACTGTCTGGCGGGAAAAGGATTAAATTAGAAAAGATACATTTGAAAAGATTTTAGGGGTACATTTTAAAATGACAGCACCTTCAGCCATTGATTTACCAGTTTATAGCTAGAAGATGAAGTACGTTAAATGAATGATTTTGCAAAATGTTGGAGATGTAACATTTTAGGGATATCCTTGGTATATTTTTGCAATTATGCCACCACAGAATGTTCACTGCTTAAGCTGAATTCAGAGTACACTAAAGGGGATAAAATGCTGGCACATGGGGAAAGCTTTCTAAAAAATAAACTGATTGGTGGGTTTAACTCTGAGCATTTAGATCTGACGTATTATCAGTTGTCAAACTGGCGGTCAACACTGCATGAAGACAGCAGTGATATGGTTGGTAAATTCAGCATGAGTTGGAATTTAAATCCTGACTTTTTTCATGATGGTACAGGAAAGGAAAGGCATCACACTGTCAGAGGGGTGGAGAGATGGAGGGACAAAGACTGACTTTGGTACCAACCTGGTAATGAGATCTTCCTACAGCTGAGGTCGTCACTTCTTTCGTCTAATGACAGCTTCTTCTCTTTGTTGTCCTTGTCGTCCATCACGATCTGATTGACGTCTGGTAGGAGCTTGCGATTGGCTGGCTCGTTGCTAGTAATTTGATTGGCGTCAGCTTTTATGTCCCCATTGGACAGCTGGGGTGTGATGTTCTTGTCTCTGTCCACAACCCACCATGTTCTCATGATACCTTTACCCTGGGGCAATTAAAAATTGATATGCATAAAGGTTTGTTCTCTTGGAAGGAAAAAATTGGAAAGGAAATGAAAGAACAGAAAAACAATGCTGATCAGTATATTAATGTATTTTCCAAAGAGGGATTGTTGAGAAGAAATCATCTGCTCTTAAAAAAAAATTGTGAACTGTCAGAACTTAAAGTTATCATAAGATGTGTGTATCCATTATACTGAAGCAACATTTCTGATCTCAAAATATTTCAGATGCTTTCACCTTTTCACCACCATGGTTTGGCCCAAACCCATTGCTGTCAATGGGGAGTGTGGACCTGTTTACAGGGAATTGGGGATGAACTGGTTAAAAGTATTATCTTTAGCTTATGACTATTGCAAATATATTGCATACATGTTATGGTGGTGGTGGTTGGGGAGCCTCTCCTGGAAGATGACCATAAAATTCCACATGAACAGCTTGAAAGCAGCAACTATATACAAACCTTGATTGGCATTTCACCTCTACAGGCCACCTTGAAACAACCCATTCTCTTCAGATACGTCACACAGGCTTCGCTTGCCTGGATTTTCAGGGCTGCAATTCCAAACACAAATTTCAAACAAGTTTATTCAAAATTCATGCACAGTTTCCACTGTGAAATTGTAACAAGCTGGGGTTTTTTCTGTACTGGACTAATAATTCTAAGGCTTTGAAAACTTTATTGTAAGTTCTTAAATTTTGTGAAAAAGTAAAAATGAGTTTTGCACTATACGACTTCACTTCGAGGCACGAACTTAACTATGACAGATGGACAGTACACATTTCAAAACATACCTTGACAGAATAGTTTGTATTTTGAGTAACATTGGTATTAAAATGAACAATAATTTGTCCAGAAAAGGAAAACTGTGTTGTTTTGCGACAGATTTAAAGAGATGGATCTTTACCTTCCCCAGTAGACTCCATTCTGGATGCTGTGTTGACTGTGTCACCAAATAGACAGTACCTGGGCATCTTCAGACCAACCACACCAGCCACAACTGATCCTGTGTTTGGGTGAATGTGGAAAATGATATACTCGAGGCAATCAATGGTTGGTTTGAGTGGTGTACGAAAATGGCCATCAGTGTGATACGTAAACAAAATTGGTATAACCGTAGACAAGTGTTATAAATTAGAAAAGACCAGTGATATGAAATACAGCTTTGTATTTCAGCAGGTTGTAATGAAAGACACATGTGTAATGAAGAGGTACGTATATACTGTCAGTGTATATATCTGAATTTCTTTGTCAGGTCTATGTAAAGGAAATGGAAACACAACATCAGCAAAAAGCAAAATTGCAGGCAAAAAAAGACAAGCAGACTGACCTGAGTGAATGCCTGCCCTGATCTTCAGGTTGGTGTCAGGTTTATGCGGAATGACAAAAGTTTCACAGACTTTGACCAAGTCCAGGGCCATGCTGGCAACCTCATGGGCATGCATGTGTCCGTTTCTATTGGGCACACCGGAGACACACATATCTTCCAGGAAAAATACACAACAATTATAAAAATACCAATTAGAAAAATACAGAATGACATACAATTTAAATACACTATGTGTGTACCTAGATAATTTACACTTGGCAAACCTCTGTTCTCCATTGAATTTTAAATCCACCGAAACTGTTTGCTTTCTGTTGAATCTCATTTGGAATATGCCTTTTTAAGTTTTTGAGACCCAGATGTAGCTGTAAAAATTCATATTCTCAATGGGACAAAGTTGTACAGGTACTGTAGATTTAATTTTGGTGATATTTTTACATCACATACTTACATGCATCTCCAATGGTTTCAACTTTGTATACATCATAGCTATCGATGATAGAATCAAAGGTTACATAGAGTTTATTGAGTAAGGCAACCACTTCATACGGTGTGCTGGCTCCAGATATTGAGGTAAAACCTACAATATCACTGGAAAAGACAAACCAAAAAGTCATTGTAAAACAGTGTTTCACTCCATCGAAAGAAATTTTTTGTTTTCCTTCAGACCTTGAATGGTATGTTCGGGGGTTGGTCTCTATGTGATGTCAAGGCTGGGTCTCTAGGGTCAGGGTTCAAAGGGTTAAAATAGGTTTGTCAAAAGAGGGGCTGACACTCCCAGTGCAAAAATCAGCGAAAAAACACACTTTGTTGATAATTCAAAAATTTACAGTACACATTCATGTGAAGAGGAGAATGTTTTCCTTTCAGTGGTATTTAAAAATTTCTAAGATTTTGCTATCTCTGGTGCATTTAAACTGTAAAGTTTAATTTGCAATGACCAAATCAGTGGTGGTCCAAGGTTCAGAACAATAATATTTAACTTGGACCAGTGGTTGTGAGATTCCTCTTCGACCGATGAAATATTCCACAACTTTAGGGGACATTGACACATTGCCCAACCCTGCTTCAACTTCAAGATGCTTACCTGAAAAATATGGTGCATTCATTGAATGTCTCCGCTGTTGCACTTTTCCCCTGTCTGAGTTCATCGGCCACTGGCTTTGGAAGCATGCCTGTGTGAAGCAAACACTTTGTTAGTCTACAGATACAAGCATATTTCTACATAGTATGAACATTTACAATGACTGCTCAACACAAAGATGTCTGATAGTATCTTGATCAATTCAACATACAGAAAAGGAAACTGTTATACCTTGACTAACTAGATCCGTCCAGATGTTTCACTGTTACATTCAAGTTTTATCACTTTCATAGTAAAAATTACTTTCAAAACTTACTGTAAAGGAGTCTGTCTGTTTTCTGTTTCTCCAAGACCAGATCCTGGGTTCTTTCAGCTACCAGCACTTCTAGATGTTTGGAGTACTTCTCCATCAGCTGCATCATCATGTCAACTGGGCTGGATTTGTTTGGATTGATGCGATGCAGCGTTTGCTTGATGCTGGAGAATGACGGCCGGTTGTACGGATCACTATCCCAGCACTTTTTAATCAACTATAATGGAGGAACAAAAATCAAAAGCACCATGAAAATTGTTTTTCAAAACAATGACAAGATCTTCCCGGTGATGAAAATATTCATCAATGATTGATGGAGCTGCATTTTAGTTTCAAAATTTCAGAATTGTGAGAATGAGTGACCAATTTTTTCTTGGCAAGCACTGCTGAATGGCGCCCTCTTGAGGCAGTTTGAACAGTGCTCTGGACAAATGTTTTCAACATGTTTCTGGGCCTCAATTACGCTCAACAAAAAATTTGCTTTTACAAGACAATCAAAATTCATAAAATCAGGATACATGATCCTTTGTAAAATCTGCACAAAAAAAACTGAAATTTTTGAGTAAAAGAGTTTTGTGAGCACCAAAAGATTAAAACTCTTCACGTTGAATGAAATCGATTATTTTCACAAAGAATTCTTGGTCAGACAAGAAATAGTACTGTAGTTTTAAACAATACGGAATATAACATGCTGTAAACTTATTATATGAAAACAAATAAATACATAATTAAATGTATAACACATATCATTTCTTTTCATATATGAAGCAATGGACACTTTCATGACTGTTTGTCATTAATACTTTCCAGCATTCTGGTATTCATACAAAGTTGAAACTAATCGACCAACCTCTAGATATTCCTTTGGACATGGGCATAGTTCCTCATTATTACCACTACCACTGCCTGTATCTGTAAAGTCCGGTAGCTCCGGACGCCATGTGCCGTCCATCAGATCCAAGTCATCCGACGAACAGGGTTCATTCCTTGCAGCTACTTCCACCAATATGATGGCAAAACTATGAGTTTCAAAAAAAGATCAAATCATGATTTAGGAATATCACGTAGCCTCCCTGAAATGAAGATGCATCACTGAACACTCTGCAATTTAATGACATCCTTCCTGTTATGTATAATGGTGGCGCCCTTTCTCAGTGGTATCTGTAAAGTTAGTCTGCACAAACACATTATCTGATTGATCATAGATAAAATATCTGCTCTTTTTTTCCTGCTTTGTAGACATAAACATAGCAAAGTTGAAAGGTCACTGTTGGTGATCGTGACTGAAAGTTTGTAAGCACAGGGAATGTTTAGAAAGCACACACATTCTCAAATGCCTGTCATATATATACAAGATCATTACGTTTTGATTTTATCGTTTCATCAAAGTGCTCATTTGACAAAATAAGAGAGTTCAATTGAAGTTGACTTTTATTTATTTTCTTAATTTTCATTCACTGACCTATATATATCTGTTGTTGGCTGATAGATGGCATTTCCATCTTGCAGCGCCTCCGGTGGCAGATACACCTTTACCATTTGTTTCTGGTATGTCTCTTCATACTCATCATCATCAGCCTCTTCCATTCTGTATTTCTTTAACCATAATCTGTGAGGTAAAAGGTCACAAATGGTCATGCCCTGTGACCCCTGACTCTACAACATGAACATGTATACTGTGAGGTAATGAAAATTGAATTCATTCCGTATATCTTTAGATATTTCACTGAATTCCCTCCGGAGGGGCCTACGTCAACTGACAACCTGTGTGTACGTCTGGCCCTACAGCATGAACATGTACGGTACTGTGAGGCTCTGTAAATCTTGTGAATGCTTTAGGGTTTGTTGATAAAATTCACAGTTGTGGAATGTGTTATTTTACACAGTGTACATACCACAGTTGAAATACCCACAACAACAAAATAAATAACATGGTGGGCCAAATTTTTGGTGGTACAAGGTGGCAAGAAACAGAATACAAGATCACTGAGATTTTTCTTTACGATTACCCTTACTTTATACCTGGAGTTTCTACACGTTTTCACATAGCCTTTGAGTGAGTAGTTATATCGGTGACCCGAAGCCCTGATAGAATTATCATAGTTACATGTACGGGGTCCATAAACTCAAAGTCACATAAAATTCAATGAATTTTCATAGACATTTTGAGGTCCAAACTACCATTTTCCAGATATTATTTTCACAACATATAATTTTTATATACTCATTTTTTCAATATCACTACTCATCATTTTGTCATTTTTTAATATTGTAGTTGGATAAATAAATTTGCTGGGAGGCTTTTGACATTCAAGGACTTTCTAAGAGCATACGAAAGGTCACTGTCCTCACCTGACACTTTGACGACCCATCTGTCGTCTATGATACAGTTGTTTGACTTGAGATGGCCGTGTGCTAGTTTGTGGTGGTGCAGGTATGCCATGGCACGTGATATGTCTGCACAAAATGAAAACCTGAAGAGAGATTGCACAAGAAATTATTGTTGATATTTGCTATCAGTTGTTTTGTTTTCTTTATGGCCATTACAGATTGTGTGTATTCAATTCTAGCTGGGTGTGGATAAAAGACACAAATAGACCACATGACAATGAGAAAAGAAGTGATTTTTTTCTGAAAGTTCCAAGTTACTATCAAATTTTACAAAGCTGTGACAGTTCTTGAAATAACAAACAATAATAGATAGCTCAGAAATTTAGCCTATAATGAACAGATGACTGTCAATAATACAATGGTACAACCATAAATTTTCATTTAAACTGTAATTTTTCCCACCAAAATTTTAAACCAAAATCTTACCAATTTTCATGGATCTTTCTGCAAATTTTTCGATAATTTTGGACCAAATGGACATCACATTGCCTTCAGTTTTCTATCAAAATTTTGATAGAAATATGAAAAACATTTGACTTGGTTTCTATTTTATGAAAGAGACAAAAATTGATGTTAGCGCTCAAAGGGTTAAAATGTTTCAGTACACATTTGATAAATATAAAAGAAATAACTTAACTGCAGACAAATAGAAAGACTGCATATGATCTTTACTCAAATTCTTCAAATTGGTTCGTAAAACAAAACTTTGATTCTTGTTGCCTTCCTGAAATATTTATAATGTCACTGCAGTGCATGTCTTACACTTGGTGGGCCAGTGATCAGCTCATTAACCATCGGAATTTGTGATCTGTCTTTATTTATGTAGGACACTGTACATGTTGGGAACAGCATTTTTCTTGTTAGCTGATTCAGTGCACTACTAAATATAAGACATTCCACTCAAACCTCAAATCTGACTGTTTCTGTTCAATGAACTAAAATCATCGCTGCAGTTTTTTCCAATTTCCATTACCCTACATGTTGGCATGATTATTTTTTCACACTTGTAAATTTTTACAGAAGACCACAGGATCTTCGCGATAAGAAATATCTACAAGATGCACTCCATCGTCTTAACAGAATACACTCATCATGTACAGAACACATGCGGAATAAATTTTCAGAAGTATTTGAAAGGAATTTTGTTTTGCTGTGTTTTTGTCAACATAGTTCACCATCTACCAGATCAAAGTGATGTAGGAGTTTGATTTATGTCGATCTTGTCTGTCTGTGCGTGTAAAGATTTACATCCCAGTCAGAGAAGTAGATTTATGAAGCCTGTACCGCAATGTTCGTGAATCTATAGTACGGGCACCATTCTACTCATTGGTGGGCATATCCTATGCACTGAACTTTTGCTGGATATTTTCCAGGTATTAGAGAAGAAATGTGATGTCATTTTAGCCAATAAATTCACAGCCAAGTTGCAATGCCTTACAAAAGACAGCATGATAAAACTACATTTCATCAATGTTTGTTACATATTCAGGGCTCGTATAATATTTGCACAGTAAATATCTCTTTATATGTAATTTAGGATAGAAATTTAGTGATTTGCTTTCCTAGGCTGAAACTAGTCAAGTCGCCTTCAACTCACCTGAATCCCCAGTTGAGTGGAATATCATCATTCAGCAAGACGTCGTTGAGGCTTCCCTTGGGGCAATACTCAGTACAGATGTAGATGTCTGGCATTTCGATGCAACCGCCGATGAACTTGCAAAGATTAGGATGGCTCAGATCCCTGGTAGGAGGAAGGACATGACAAACATCATCACTTGTACGTGATTTTAAGTAATCATCATTATCAATGTAAAATGTACCTTGGGGACAGATATTCAGACTCTCAAACTTTTACAAACATTTCACACATACCTGACTTGCTTGACTTCTTTGCGGATGGATTTGGTGAGAGAGAACGCCATCTTTTGGACTTTCTTGATAGCAATGGTCTGCCCTTTGCTGTGGGGGAAAAAGGAAATTTTAAAATGATTACAATACTGATTTATTTTTGTTGAATTTTGTGCTGTGATCATCCTCCATTGTACATGTCAGTTGTGCATTTGATGGATAACATACTTGAAGCATGGGTCAGAATTCCAAAGCTAGCATGGCTGACCTATTACAGAGACTTTGCTGATGACGGTAGCTGAGGTTTACTGTACTTTTGCTGCCAAGCAGAGCAGTGGAAAGCTTCGGCAATGAATGAAGTGAAAAGATCTCTTCATGAACCAGCTGTTGTTTAAATGTTGCAACAAAATTGCAAGATATTTTTATGTCAATATAAGTCTTATCAAATGTAATTACCAGTAATAAGGAAAATTACGTTGTGGTTGTTTTCCACGTATATCAGTACTGTTCAATGTTTCATAACAGATTGAAAATGCTGGTTGATTTTACCTGTGTGCCCCAGTACATATTTTGAAGCGTGTGAAAAACCTAAGCTTAACCTGAAGTCCCAACATATGCCAAGGCAATCAAAAGGAAAGCAAAACATTTCAGAGTTGTTTCCGATTCTATTTAATGTTGCAGAACTGAAGAGATAAAAGCACTGACTTGGAATACCAGTCCTTTTTGAAGCTCAATAATTTTTCCATGATTATTCACCCTTTGACATTTTTATAGATCCATAAAAAGCTTGATAGTGATATCCACACATAAATCCCGGAATGCTGGTGATTGCATTACAGTTTGAGAAGGAAGTGAAAAGTCCACAGTGTAATTCATCCTTTTTGAATGACTCTTTCAATTAAAAAGAAAACAACAATTTTCAGCCAGTCGGAAATCATGCACGTGATTTACGAGACGATGAAGGCATTGATCACTGGCGCTAAAGAGAAAGTGAAATAAAAGTTGGGCAGATGATGACCACAGATGTCATCTACGAATCAAATTATGGATGATTAATGGCAAACTTTTGCTGACTGTAGTGACATCGATACAATCTGTGCAAACACTTCAGCAGTGTCTGCATGGATTGCTCAGTGAATGAATGAATGTGAGAAAACAAAAAGTTGACTGCCTGGTACAAACATAACCATAGATCTAACATACTTAGTCTTAATTCCTGGGAAGCATTTCGAGAATCGTGTCACTGACACAATGACAAGGGTTTGGCTTTTCAATTCAGATATGTGAGCTGAATGTACAGATATGCCAAAAAAATTTGTGCAAGTGTTGTTCAAACACTGAGATCAGTTAAAAGCTCAGTGGCATGGAGAATTTGTTCAATCATTTATAAAATATCCATGGATGAACTACATCTTTCTACCTTAAACAATTTTGTGGACAAACTTGGAAGTTTCTACTATTGCCTCTTTCCTCTTCAAATTCTTCAGCTAACATAGACTAAGGTAGAATGTGCCTATGGGACAGATATTCAGACTAAAATTCTTTTTTGGTCTACCACTTGTTGAGGCTTATTTGGAAGCTCTTGGAGTACGTGAAGTTTAAACTGGCTCAGTTTTGTGAAAATCAGGAATTTCTATTTCCCCCACAGAGATAACAAAAGGATGGCGGCCATTTTGAATTTCAAATATCAGTAAATGTTTAAGTTTTTCAAGTATCAAAATTTGCAAAGTGACCACTGATTTTCATTCTTGATTTTGAAAGAGAATGGTTGAAAGTTTGCTAGGGGAAAATTTGAGCAAAAGTTCAAGTCTTTTCATTTTTCAGGCGCAAACTACCTTAATTGAGTGGATTATCAGATTATCAAAATGTCAAATATTGCGATCAAATTTCAACCAGATCTAGAACAGATGAACTTACTAGATTCCGGTCTGGGTAAAGATTTGTTTCTGTTGAGCTGCCATTGCCATACCGGCTCCACTGCTGCCAGTTTCTGTCATCTTGTCAACACTCTTCTGTACACTGATGACACTGCCCATGAATCCTCGAATTCCAGTGTCTGCGGAGACGATGAAAAAAACCAAATCTGGTGAGTTTCCATGGCATAGAAGAGAAGTCATCCCACTATTGGACAATTTCAAGGGACATGCGCTATCAGACATGCTTTATAGCAGTTTCTTTTATTTGTCAGAATTTGTCACATAAACTATGTTTTTTGAATAATATGACGGCAATCTGTGTTTTATTTGTCTCATTATAAATGAGGAGCATTTTGATTTATTTTATCAGGTACGCAGAGCAATACTGTTATCATCCTATGTGTTCAAGCTCTGTCCACAATAAAACCCTTCAAATTAAACAGATATTGTGACAGTGCACATATAACTCGATAATATGAGCACATTCATTGAAATAGAAACCTTTTTTTTTAGTGTATTGTTGTGTCTCTAATGTCACACACCAGGTATTTCCAACTCTTGGGCATATTTCAAAGTTCTACCAGAAAAGATAGGATGGTAGACATCATGATTTGTCACTCACCAGGTTGAATATCATCGTAGACAATGATCCAACTCTCATCCCATAGCATCTTCTGTTGTTTGATGTAGAAATACTAGAGGGAGATGACAATGGAAAACAGGATGTCAGATAATCAGAAACAAAACGACAGACACAAACTTTAATAATTTAGATACAATGTTACATATATTGCGACATGGAAACCAATGCACTGTCCTGCTTTCTCGCATACAAGCAGTCATGTGACATGGTGTTGACTAATGACCAGCGACTCAGTACTGAGCAACATTACAAAATAAAAACGATTGCCATTTCCCTTCCGCAGACCTTACATTCTTCTGTTGAATTCTTTTTTTTGCAGAGTTTTTCATTTAAGAATCTGGTGGAATAACTCTTTGACGTATGTTACGGCTATTTTTCTGCATATCCATTGACTGCTCTGATTGAAATGATGCTGACTTTTGGTGTGTTTTGGACGCCACTGATCAAAGAAACTTACAATGACGCAGAAAATGCAGAAAAAGTAATATTCTATAGTCACCGGTATTATTTAAGACAAGAGCATTTTTTCGAAACTGTACTATCTTGTCTCCAGGTACATGCACTATGTATTACAAGACATGGCAATGT
Source organism: Ptychodera flava (assembly GCF_041260155.1). Lineage (NCBI taxonomy): Eukaryota > Metazoa > Hemichordata > Enteropneusta > Ptychoderidae > Ptychodera > Ptychodera flava. The sequence continues at coordinate 23,803,823 of NC_091935.1, forward strand.
TCCTGGTATAAAATGAATGTACAATACTTTATGTGTTGAATAGTGCATGTGAACACAAGGTATACTGAAAGCTTCCACAGAACACAGAAACACGGACTCTGACGGCATTTCATCCAGTGCATTCACAGTGATAACAGCAGAGATGAAACTATAGTGAGATTGCTGGCAGTGAAGTTGGTGCTTTTAGATATGAATTTATCAGTGAGGTGATGATGTGAAGAGAATGTTACTGCTGTAACCCCTGCCTAGGTAACGAAAGTTTCCTGAATTTGTCAGACATAATTATAGGGTTGAAGGTCAATAATAATCTTACCCAAATTCCCAAGGTTAGGGTAAAACCAGAGTTTAAAACAACAGGAAGGCCCTTTGACAGTTTCGTCACCACTTCTGAGATTCAAAGTTCGACTATACCATTCATTTTAACCCTTTGAGCGCTAAAGTCAATTTTTGTTGCCCCTATAAAATATACCTCAGTAAATTTTTGTCAGGTTTTTACCAAAATTTTGAAAAAAAAACTGTAGCTGATGAAATATTGTGCTCATTTGGTCCAAAATTATTAGAAAAATAAAGGAAAAGTTCATAAAAATTGGTAAAACGTTGCACTAAAATTTTGGTGGGAAAATATACAGCACTTAAAGGGTTAATAAAGTTAAACTACATGCCGAAAGGAATTGTGCAAATATAAATGTAACACTGAAATCTCCAACTACCATGGTTTTCTGTTATTGTTGCTATGGTGATGACCCCATAAGTACCAGGATGAGTGCCCTCACCAGGGGTCAATTGAAGGTGAAGGTGTAAGTGTGCAGGAAGTATGGTGAACATGATTTGTTCACATGTTCTTACCATGTGGTGACCCTTATGAAGGAGATGTATGATAAAGTGAATGACACACGTGATTAGGTTTATGTTAGCAAAAAGGAAAAAGAGAATTATGAAATAAATTAACTGTTAGTACAAATATCATTATTTTAGAAAGATCAATTGAAAAAAAACAGAATTCAGAGATGTGGAAAATGTTAGAAAGTACTGGTAGGTATTGATGTTCATGTTCAAAAATTTCACAAACAGAAAAAAGTGAAGTGTTTCTAGTACATCACAGACTGTTTATTTTTAAATTTGTTTGAAAAAAATTGAGTTGAAAATATAACAGCATTTCAAGAGAAACAGGAGAAATGTGATGAATGCCATCCATTCAAACTTGAGATGTAGAGCTTATTTAATATGGAGTGAGATTAAGGCTTAACCTGTGTACTGTTAATGAAGGAAAGAATTTCGCCAGCAAAACAGCTCCCTCTAGAGTCAAGAATGAGCATAGATGTAACAGAGCGATTATACTCACCAAAATCACAGCAATAAAAACAAAGATTACGAGAATACAGGCCATGGCAATACCAGCAATTTCTGCAGGTTTCAGCGGACAGGAACCGCAGTCCTTTGGACAAACCTCGCAATCTTCTCCTCGATCACTCTCACATTTGTCATTTCCGCACACTGTGAAAAGCAGGAGGGAAAAGTATAGAATAACGTCAATGCTTAATCCACCAAAAGGAAGGATAGTATAGATGACAATTGTAAGTCCATCAAATTGAAAGAAAGAATATGTTTGTCAATGTAAATACACGCCAAATGACAAACGGAAAGAAAGTATTAATGTGTAAATTCACTGAAAGGAAACCAGAAGATGGACTTCCATTCATATCAATATACCATATACCCATCCCTATCTGAGTGACCCATTTCATGGATACGGAATGGCTTTAACAGACATCAGTTTATAAATGAAAATGTCCTCTCCCAGTCTTTTATACATTTCCACTCATCCCTGTAATAAATTTAACCCTGCTAATTCCTTATTTTCCTTTTGTAACTCTGGCAAAATCTAAAAGAGGGAACGTATTTTTAGTAATCATAACAATGTTATCTAATAAAGCTAAATTAATAACCGCCCTCCACTGCATTATTCTGATGACTGATGCCTACCCATCACTATTCGTGTTGACAATTGTGGAAATTAGCTCACTGTACGTGGCGCGTACTGCTCGATAACCCTTTACAGTTGAAGTGAATGCAATTGACTAAATGTTTGAAATTGTTAGTTAGCATACAGAAATGTTGATGAAATTTCAGTGTTTTGATATGTGTACTATTTCAATGGGAAAAATGTTGACTGCTTGCACCTGTTATTTACAGATTAGCCAAATTGTTTGTACAGTTAAAGATAACATGACAAGTGAGATTTCAGAGAGATGTTCACGGGCTCCCTCTCTCTCTCTCTCTCTCTCTCTCTCTCTCTAACACAAAATATCTTTACTTAAATTCAGATTTCACAGATTAAGTTAAGATTAAACTACTCTAATTTAGCAGTGTTTGAGGTATAATTTATGAAGCACCCACGTCCTTACGATATGTGATAAATGTCTGCATGTGGTTGGCTCTGCCGATATTCAAGCTATCTTTTGGTATGTGACCTAAGCATCTCCCAGTAAAGAGCTCACAGTTATCTTACAGCGAACGTTTTCAGAGAAAATTACTTTGACAAAGTTGTAACACATACCCAATCTTCTTTCATTGAGAAAATTGTTATAAAACAGACTAAAACAACTATTCTATGATACATTTTATTTCATTTGTCAAAAAAAAGGCATTTCTTTGCATATACCTGTGACACAGTATACCAGTATATGTTTTGGATATTACCAACCACATGTGAAATAGATGAGCCAAAAATAGAAAGAAAAAAAAAGATCAACCTATTTAGCCAAATGAATATTATCACTTACATATGACAGAACTGAATACTAATCGTTGGCTACTTTAACCTTTGACCCTCATAACTCATGTTTCATTCCTAAAATATCAAATCCTTTCATTCCTGGACATTAACCCAGACCGCTGTGAATTCAAAAACTGTCTTGACATTTTTAAACAGCCATGGACAGCTTGGCACTTGAACTGCAAGAAATGTTTAAAGAACATTGAAGTGACCTAGATCTGTGTCCTGCAGACTGTAAAACTTGATTAAGTCCGTTGGTCAACTTGATGACCACTGATCTGGTTTGTTTCAAATCAGGGTAGTATGCAATCAGACAATTAAGACAAGCTGGCAGTTTTTCACCGCTGTTTGTTGTTTTCACAGCATCAGAGAGGCGGCGTTTATCCAAAAGAAATGCGAAATTTATACGATTTTTCAGAACAGGCTCAGTTGATTTGTAGGTTTTATTTTGAGCTGAAAGTCCTTTTTCAAGTTCACTTTCATGTTTTCCTACAACTGAATGGGCAAACAAGTCACGCACATTACCAGTAATAGAAAGACGGCACTGACCGTGAGTCAGTACCCCATATGATAATAGAATGTGCAGGCAGTATCTCATCAGCTCTAATTGGTAGACAAGACTATATAAATCAAGTTATGTGTTTCCAATTTAGAAAAGTACATCAGATGTATACTATAGGGCAGGTTATTTTGAGATTCACAAGCTCAGTAGAAGTCCTGGATCAATCTTGAATACAGATTTCAGTTTTATTTATCTGGCAGCGGAGTAGGGGTGATGAAATGTTTTAAAGCCTTGTGATACGGTATACTAATTCTGCTGGCTATCTTCAAGCATAGACTCTCGCTCTCGGGTCTATATGCTTCAACTCACTAATGAAGTACGCTTTACTGAGCAAGCCAAACAATTATCTTGTAATTAGGAGATAATTAGGTTTTCCACTCATGAATACAGCAGGTTGTATCCTTTAACGTTTTTGTGGATTTTTTTGGCGTCAGAATATCTGATCAAAATTTGCAAAATGACATGCTTTCATCCTATTACCCTATTACGATCAGAATTATGCTTCATTCTAACAGCAAACTCATCCATGAGTCTTGAATATTCAATTTTAACCACACAGACTACGTCACGGGTTCCTCCTACATATTAAACGTATGAATATTTCAATTCATATGCAAATTATCTAACTTTATTGCTGTGATGTGTTGATTATGATCTTTTACTATGACTGGTGTACAGCTGTTGTTTTTTTGGTTTGTGTTTTCCAGTTTCAAATTTACTGACATACTTTAGAAGTCCTGAAGTGACCTACAAAGCAGTTGATATATCGGCAACATGTTACTGGGTTTTGTCAGAACGACTTTCAAACATATCTACCACATCTCTGGGATAAAGGATTGATGCAGCATTACCATGACAACTAATGATAACACAGATGTGATGTGGGGAAATGAAAATCACATCCGTTTTGTAGAAAGCACAAAAAAAAAAGGTATACTAGGTTTCCTAGTGGACTTTTGTATCTTTTTTGTCAGCCAAATGTAAGATAAAACATCAACTCTGATGAGTAAAAGAACCACAAACAGACTGCATTCATGCATATGAAGCCTGGGTGAAACGCATAAGTAATTGTGAGGTCAAAGTTCATATCAGATGGACATGATGACATTTCACTGCTAGCATTGTAACCTGCATATCATGGCCAGCGGTTTACCACTTGTCAGCAGTGTTAATTCTTAATTAAATGGGCTGAATCGATATCCAGAAAGTTTTGTAAATGAAGCATATATGCAAAGATATAGATAAAGTTGTAGTACTGGTATTTACAACATGGCTGAACCCAAATATCAATAATTTAAAAGAGAGTAGCCTTGACAATGAAAAGTGTATGAACTGGTGTGCCCTACATCTGATGATCCCATCACGTTGAAATTCAAATGTCATCTTGTGGTTTGAAGCTCACATGCACATATACACGTAACGTTTCCTAGGTGAAAATGTGTCAATACTTTGATTTAATCATTGTCTTTTCAGGTGAAGCGTCAATCCAACAACAGCCATGAAAGGTAGCTCAGTCAACAATTTGTAGCTAGCCAACATTGCTTTTCATAAACTGAAAAGACCTTTAGGATTTTCATTTCAATTCTGAATGCCTATATGCACCCACCAAAAACATGTTATTCAAATTCACTACAATGTGACTGGTGGAAAAGTGTTTTGTCCGACTGAAAAGACTGAGAATCGCTGAACAAACCGTGGGGGTTTTGTTGAATAGATTTGATTACCAGATACACCATGGGACTGCTTGAACAGACGATGGCGTGCTGACCAGACTATCTGTGCCTCCCCGTGGGCAAATGAAAGATCTACAGATAATCTATAACAACAGCCAAATGCATGCTCTGAACACTGTCAGGCTCTCGATCAAGAATATGTTTTTTTTGTAAATTTGTGCTTTTGATGTCTGAGCTACCTCCGTTAATTGTTACGTTCTTCTGATCTTACTTATGCAGTGGAGACCGTCATTTTTTTTCCACACTGTTGGCAATACTTTGACCAGACTTGTGCTGACTGTATGCATGACAAATTGGGAAAATTGCCATGGGAACAGGATGTCAACATTGAGCTATCCTGGGTCAACCGACTTTTATGAATGTTGACAGTGATGAAATAAAGCTGTATTGCAGGGTTCTCCCAGGAACCATTCAATCACAGGTCCACACGCATACCTATTAAATTCACAGGTACCATAGAGACTCCCTCAATAGATTACTTTGTCTATAATTGTCCCTACGAGTCAAAACATACAAAAATTCTACAAAAAAACAGTCAAATTAGAGGCACGGCAAAAGCATAAAATTTATTCAAGATAATTTAATTTCAGAGATTTTTTACAAGTTTAGACACCAGGAAACTGATTAAATGGCCAGTGTTTTAGTATTTAAGTTGTATCCAGTGTCTTTAAGGTAGAACGCGCCTCGGGGACAGATATTCGGACTCTCAAACTTTTACAATTCTTTACTGATATACCACTTGTGGGGGTTCATTTTAAAGCTCTTAAAGAAGTAAAAACTTTCACCGTCTCACTTTTTCAAAAATCGAAGATTTTATTTTTCCCCATAGAGTTAACACAGGGATGGCGGCCATTTTAAATTTTCAACTATCGGGGAATCTTAGGTAATTTGTCTCTCTAGTACTAAAGATTGCATGGTGACCACTGATTTTTATTCTTGCTTTGGTAAGAGAATGGTCAAAAGTTTCATTGAGGAAAGTTTGAGCAAAAGTTTAGGTCTTTCAGTTTCGAGGCGCATACTACCTTAAGGCACATACTTTCAATGCCACTATTGGCACATACATAACAATGCCACTATATCTAAACTATTGTTACGTCAACACAGAGGTGAAAGTTTAGATCATTTTGCCAATGGCAATTACAAGTGGAAAGCGCCTCTCCTGCATGAGCAAGCAACTTGATGACTTTTGAAAATTACAATCCATCAGCAATCATTAGCCATGGATAATACGGTACAAATACGTAATGTGCCCCACTGAACTGCTGAAGTGGAATTGAAGTGGCGTGATGATGGAAGCCATTTTCAAATCGGAAACAACTTCATGTTTTACGGGAGACTTGTGATTGAGCATCAAATGGTTTTTTCCGAAGTACCTGTCACAAATATACAATCGCTATTCATACTTTTATCACGACATGGGTGAATATTTACAATAACAATACGAGGATCTGGCAAATGTTACAATGAATTACTTCATGGTCATGAATGTAAAGAATGCCATGTGATGAAATTTAGGCTCTACAGGAGAAAAATCACATGATTGCCATAAAGTACATCAACCTTGCAACATCGATGAGTTACCCTACCCATTCTTTGTGCAGAATGAAAGTAATTGAAATTCTAAACTGACAGCCAGCCAAGTTGTACAAATACAATCTAGCCAGCTGTAATTAAGTTAGAATTGTTTCCAAATTGAATGATGAATTGTGATGGTAGTATCTACGAAGCAGTTTGGGTATCATCACACATCGAAAATTTGAAAAAAAATTTGCTGGCTATATTTTCACTCGATGTGTGTCTATAGCCATACCATAAGATCCTGTATGTAGAAACCTGTATTATAAAGCAACTGTTTGCATACCACTGTAACAAGTGATGTACGTGTTAGATTTCTAAAAACAATTCATTCCTTTTTCAATGCCCACACTATGCAGTATGCTGCTTCAGACTTTTGTAAAATCGACAGAAGACTGCCGTAAAGTCTCCAAGTATATTTACCACTTCATTACTTTACATCGATAGCCTTTCTAAGCTCAATTTATTTTGAAATTTAACAGCCACTTAATGAAATTCTGAGAAAGAAAGCAAACTCTTGAACGATTTCAAAGTCTCAGTCTTAAACGATTAATTTAAAAGTACAACATAACCACCTGCTCTTGAGATCCATATCGAAACCTGGTGTGACTGGCACTAGTATGGTATCAATATTGCTCTACAAATAACGCTGTACACTCATGTTCACCGTTCTGTGATTCATAGAATTTTCAAGTTTAATTCGTGAAGGGGATAAGAATTGCTTTACCTTTGAATACAGTAGAGCATGTCAATGACCATATGTTATTTTTTTTTGGTGAACAGATCAAAGAATTATTCTGTAATTAGGCGAAGAGTTCCGGCATTTACTTGATCTGTTGGAATGATTTCTCAATGGATAATACGGAAGGTGAATGACCAGAATGGAAGGAAACTTCCTATTTCCTCTGAGTGCGCAGCATGACAAAAATATTTTGAAAGTTGAAGATGACATTGAAGCATGCACCAAAGAGGGCGGTGGGCTCTACCGTACAACAATGGAAGGTGAACAGCATGTAAGCTTTAGGTTGAGGCACCTATTGTTGCAGATTACTCCAGTGCCCTAAGCTATAGAGCAAGAAACCAATTGTTAAGGCAACGTGTCTGGCATCACGTCCTCCTCGCAGACTACCTAGCCCCAGGACAGATTTTAAAAAGATACACTAGACTGGCTATTATGACTCAACTATTTGCTTCACTTGATGTGTTACAAAGTGGTCCTTGAGGACGTGAAAGCAATGTCAGGCTGCAGGTTATCAACCTGTATTGTGATTATGACCATATACCTGTTGTAAAGGGAGATGTACCACCCATCCATTCTTGTGAAGTACTCCATGTTTTTTAGGAGAGGTTTAAAATTTGATGGGTCAGAAAGCCAGACAGGTCAGCAGTCAACAGGTGTATAAATGCTTATTTGCTCCCCATACTAAGCTGCAAACAAACATTTGTTTACACCTGTTGACCACACAATTTGATACGAGTATCCTAAACAATTCACATATAAACCTCAACCCTTTTTTCTTCCAATGGGTTACACAGTTTGCATTTATATAAGGATTTAGTGGAACGTGTGATGAACTACCCTTCCACAATTTAACTTTGATTCAATAGATCATCTGTTTAAAACTCATCAATATCCTCAACATGGATGCTCATAGTCAAGGATCACAAATTACACTTACTATAGGCAGTTGTTATAAACTTGAATTTGTCAGTTTTACAATGTCACTATTTCAGGAGAGACATTAAGGCAGTATGCACCTTGAAAGTGAAAGACTTAAACTTTTGCTGAAACTTTCCTCAAGGAATATTCTCTATCGAAATCGGGGGTCACCATGCAAATTTTGGTACTGGAGAAACAAATTATTCAAAATTTTACTGATATTTGAAATTTAAAATGGCCGCCATCCATGTGGTTAACTCTATGGAGAAAAAATAAAATTTTCGATTTTCTAAAAAAGTAAGCTGGTGAAAAGTTTTCTTATACCAAGAGCTTTAAAATGAACCTCAACAAGTGGTGGATCAGAAAAGAATTGAAAAAGTTTGAGAGTCCGAATAACTATCTCCGAGGTGTGTTCTACCTTAACAAGTATCAGACCAGATATGAACTGAAAATGCTCACGTGTTTCATACAGTTATGTGTAAATTTGAACCTTTGCCACATGTTTGCAACTTCATTGAAAGTATTATGATCAACATAATGAACAATAATCATCGCCGATTAATTCTCAAAGGTCATGAAGTATACAAATATGTAATTAGCTGAAATAAAAATATTAAAGTTCTTTGACTGCTGTCATTGTATCACAATTTTATATAGCAAGTGTAATTACCATTGGCCAAGTCCTTCAAGCCATATATGCCGAGCTGTGAAAGCTCATTAGATATGCAAATTGTAAATTAGCTGACATGAAAATGTGAAATGACTTTCGATATTGTTTTAACCAGGTATATAATCATCAATGTTGTCATGTTTTGCCAACTTTGATCTAGTAAATCCCAGTATATATCCCTAATAAGCAATCTGATTAAAATCAGATGTAGAGTACGGCGACGTCTTCTTATGCGTACTCGGTATTCTCTCGCTGTCGCCTCTCACTACTAGTGAGTACTCTACATCTGATTTTAATCAGATTGCCCTAATAAGCAAAGTTCATTAAATATGTAAATTAGGAATTGACTTAAGTAAAAATGCTTAATGATTGTCAATAATGTTGTATCATGGTATCTGCAATATATGTAACAAGTTTTGTCAACTTTGGTCAAGTCAATTCAGATATATATCTCTAATTAGGAAAGTTCATTAAACATGCAAATTAGGAATTGGCTGAAGAGAAAATGCTTAATGACTTTCAATAATATTGTATTACAGTGTCTGAAATGTACATAGCAAGTTACATCAATTTTGATCGAGTCAATTCAGATGAATATCCGTAAGTATGAAAATTCATTTAATATGCAAATTAGGAATTGGCTGCAGTAAAAATGTCTTTTGACTTTCAATAATGTTATATCACAGTATCTTTGATGTATATAGCAAGTTTCAATGACTAAAATCAAGTTAAATTGTGTTGCTAAGTTATCCCTATATACCAAAAATCAGACCTCTAGCTCTATTGGTTGGCTCAGAATTAGATATGCGCATAATTAATTAGGTACAGGATGTGATGTCATAAGGTCTCCCATCATACCAAATATGAAGGGTGTAGCACTTGGGGTTACTTAGTTATGGCCATATATGTATATTTGAGGTCAAAGGTCATCAGGGTCACATGACATTTTGTCAAAAAAATTGTATTGCTAAGTTATCCCTATATACCAAAAATCAGACCTCTAGCTCTATTGGCTGGCTCAGAATTAGATATGCGCATAATCAATGAGGTACAGTATGTGATGTCATAAGGTCTCCCATCATACCAAATATGAAGGGTGTAGCACTTGTGGTTACTTAGTTATGGCCATATATGCATATTTGAGGTCAAAGGTCATCAAGGTCACATGACATTTTGTCAAAAAAATTGTATTGCTAAGTTATCCCTATATACCAAAAATCAGACCTCTAGCTCTATTGGCTGGCTCAGAATTAGATATGTGCATAATTAATTAGGTACAGGATGTGATGTCATAAGGTCTCCCATCATACCAAATATGAAGGGTGTAGCACTTGTGGATCCTTAGTTATGGCCATATATATATATTTGAGGTCAAAGGTCATCGGGGTCACATGACATTTTGTCAAAAAAATGGTATTGCTAAGTTATTCCTATATACCAAAAATCAGACCTCTAGCTCTATTGGCTAGCTCAGAATTAGATATGTGCATAATTAATGAGGTACAGGATGTGATGTCATAAGGTCTCCCATCATACCAAATATGAAGGGTGTAGCACTTGTGGTTACTGAGTTATGGACATATACTCATATTTAAGGTCAAAGGTCATCGAGATCACATGACATTTTGTCAAAAAATTTGTATTGCTAAGTTGTCCCTATATACCAAAAATCAGACCTCTAGCTCTATTGGCTAGCTCAGAATTAGAAATGCACATAATAAATGAGTTGCAGGAAGATGCCAAGGTCAAAGGTCAAGTGGAATCCCCAAAATTGTGGAGAGCAATTTGGTCCCCTACTGGCCATTGTCCAATAGAAGCTGGCTGTCTTGGACTTTAACATACGCCAGAATAAGCCATTGCCATAGCTTAGCTGCATAGGTATAGGGGAGGTCAAAGGTCATAGAAAAATCAGAAAAATAATACTTTAAAAATCTTCAAAATTGGCAAGACCTGTGACTTTGATATTTGGCATGAAGGAGCAAGGCTATAAGGTCTAACCAGGGTTAGGTTGGTAGCGGGTCGAGTTAACTGGGGTCGAGTTGGTTAGGGGTCGAGATGTCCAGAAACCATGGTCATCATGCTTCCCATAGACTACCATGTATCACAAAAATTAAAACTGTGATAACTTCATTAATATGCAAGCCACGCCCACCAAAACCTTTTCAGTTCTAGCCATTTGAATTCTGAAGATGTCTACTGAATTTGACTGAAATACGTTCAGCCGTTTTTGAGATAATGGGGATACAGACACACGGACACACGGACCCACACACAGACACACAGACAGACATGGCTAAACCATATGCTCACGTGTGTGAACACGTGAGCAAAAAAAGGGTAAAAAAATTACACAATCATAGTAACAATCTATGTTGCAGGTTACTTTGCTCAACAAGTAAATACACTGTCACACCATTGGCCCATAGGTTCTAATGTAATGTCATCTTTCTATCATTTGCTCTACCATTTCTTAATACTTTACCTGTTCAGTGTTTTTGCTGGTCTCATATGATTTCATTGTTTTCAGTTTTGTTGGCACATTAACCCTTTGAGCACCAAAGTCAATTGTCATCACCTTCATAAAAAATACCCCTGTAAAAATTTTGTTTGTTTTTGGCAAAAATTTTGATAGAAAGTTTTAGACGACGAAATATTTATATGTACATTTGGTCCAAAATTATCAAAAAAATTGTTGAAAAATTCATAAAAATTGGTAAAATGTTGCACCAAAATTTTGGTGGGAAAAAATTACAGCACTCAAAGGGGTTAAACATGAGAAGACCTAATAATGACCACTATGAGCTACATATACATTGAAATCAGTTTGGGGAATCCCTGTTAATGTAGCTTGCTAAAAGTTGACACTGCCATCATAGTATAACCATTTTCCAATCAGTTCTTTTCGCTTTCATGTGAGAACACAATGATTGGAACACTTTTCTGCGTAGTGGTGTTACATTATCTTCTGAGACTCATGTTACTCTTAGTACAACCACTTTCCGATCAGTTCTCCTCTCCAACACGAGAGAATACAATAATAGAAACACTTGTCTGCATGGTGGTGCCGTATCTTTTGAGAATTATACATTACAAGGCGCTGAGTCTGCAATTTTCAACTATGCTCTCCTGAACAAGATATACATTTTATACAACTGGCAGTTTACCTTTTCCCTATTTATATTGATCTATATGCTGAAAATAACCACATAACATGAAGCTGGCAGTCTTTCCAACCTGACTTTTATCCCCTTCTTGTTATAATCCCCAGCAGACTACATTTAACTGTTAGTAAACCCCTTTACAAATGCCGATGTATTTTACTTAACCATTGCAAGCTAATTGGCCGACTAAACGTCTTTGCTCTAAGAGATAATTTGATATTTTTTTCCTGGAGACATTCTTAGTGAGTGAAATAAAAACAGCTCTTTATCAAGGGATAATTGCCCAATAGGTTATCGGAAGTCAGGGAATCTGTCGGTAAAAATCAGCTGAAATTAATAAACAATTTGCTATGCACAGACTGTGGACTGCAGGCTTCAGGGCAAATGTTTAATTGGAAAAGATAATTTTCTTTTCATGTTGTTGGCTTGATTTTTACCCAATGTACTGTGAAATCATTAATTTCACTGGGATTTAATTTCACAATATTGATGTTCAGTGACATTTTCAATTCCCTAATTTGCCAGTAAAACAACAAAATCTATCGCCGTTTAACAGTTTCACTGATATTTAATTAAAGCGGATTTCATCTGTCAGCGGAAATATAGTGACATTTAAATCCTAGTGAAAGAGGTATGCTTAAACAGTAACCTCTGCATCCATGTTGACATTTTATTTGTCGGTATTATTTTTTTGCATTAGTCGGTAACCCAGGCTGTGACGAAATCACAAACACAGCTTTTAAGGGTAATCATGACATGTAGCACAATTTTGAAAAGTAGTTACAGGCCATTGGAAGGAAAAAAGTATGTATATTTGTCAGAAGACACTATCAATATCGTTCTTACCTACGTAAAACATCTCTTTAATGCATGTAATATGGTATTTACGGTAATTGCAATCATGAACTGGATGGTCTACGAAGTGGAATTCAAGACATTATTCACGGTGGACCTGTAGAGCATATCTCATTTTCACAAAATTTGAAATGTAAAGAGTTCCCTGCCGAAAATGTTATAGCAAATCTCAAGTAATGGCAGACAGGGAACAATTCAAGGTGTTTGGTGATGAGAGCCTTGTGTAACTGAATATCAACATAACCCACAGAGAAAATAAATTATTCTGACCAATGTACTCGTCTACTGTGTATTTCTGGCCATTACGGTAGAATTGCACTTTTAAGGGAAGGATATTTTGACTCTCAAATTGTTATAATTTGATGATCAATCACGTTACTCATACTAAATCTGAAATCATGAGGCTTATGTGCCTTTTCAAAGGAGAAACATTTCATTCTTCAAAAATTTTGATCTTTTAAGTTGATTCTTGCCATCTTTATATATTTTATTATTTTTGACAAGGCTCTAACTAAGCATTTTTTTATAAAATAATCTAATGTTGCATACAAAAATCTTCAAATTTCAAGGAAAGTGCAAGCATCGTAGTGAAAACAAAACATTACAATTCAAAAATCCTTTGATAGAATATATGAACAGCTTAAAGTACTCTGGAAAACAACAATGTCAATGTTACAAAACAGGAGTCATTCAAAGTTTTCGGGTTTATTGATTTTTTCACTGATTTGGCATTTTCTTAGTATATACATCTGTCTTTGCCAATTGTCCACTGTCCGCAGTTTCCTCGAACTTTGACCTTCCAATAATCCACAATGGATAAAGTACATCTGACAGCTTGTTGGTGATATACTAGAACGGAAACTGGTCTCTTGTTAAACGCAGCGACGCAACAATTGCTAACCTTACGGTATTTTTATTACCTTCATGACAGCTAGAATTTACATTTTCGTGTTCTTCTGTCATTACAATTACATTAAAAGCTTAGCAAACAAAGAGCCTTGTATACAATGTGTAATATTACCATCGACATATTGTAATATTACAAATGTGTAATATTATAATTGACAAATTGATACTAGTTCAGATTGAAATCAGTTGGACACACAGCAGGATTTTGCACACACTATCCTGGCTTTTACCACAAGTTGAGCATTTTATGGGGATTTGACATGATTGACGAATGGCAAAACAATTGTCTTTTACAAACAGAGCATGAATTGCCAGGAAACACTAACCAAGCATTTCATATGCAAAAATCCAGAACAAGACAGTGTTCCCCTGATGCAAGTTGTTTATGCCATGAGTGTTAATTAGTTAATTGACATGTGAGTTAATTTGCTAATTGAGGAGTAATACCAAACGTAACAATTTTAATGGATACCGTACATCAATAAATAGCAATATCCTGGACAATTAATGTGGTCACTTGAGAGTTTGGCTTTGTGAAATAATTACTCTAATTACGGGTGATGGACTGAGTTTTTCTTGTAGTTTGAAATCGTCACGTAATTGTTGAAAAATCAAATTTTAGCTGAAGTAGTCTGTCATTCAATTGTGATTTACTAAGTAACTCAGTTCTCTATGTAAATGATATAGCTACATACTTTGGACAGTCCCTGTTTTTTGCAACACACCCTCCCCATGCCAGTGAGGGCTGCCAACCTCCCAGAAGTCCAATTCTAATTGTATTGACAGAAAAGTCTGAACCCCTACATCATGAATTCATTATTTGAACTTAGGTGTCAAGTCTCTTTAACATTAACCCTTTGAGTGCTGTAATTTTTCCCACCAAAATTTACGTGCAACATTTTACCAATTTTTATGAATTTTTCTGTAATTTTTTTTGATAATTTTGGACCAAATGGACATCACATTACACTGGCTACACATATTTATCAAAATTTTGGCAAAAATCTGAAAAAATACTGACTGGGGTATATTTATAAAGGGGACAAAAATTGACTCTGGCGCTTAAAGGATTAATTGCTCTGCCAGTTCACCCAGTGATGGTGTGAAACCTGTTTGTACATTGGCATCGAATGCTACCGGTATAGTTCAGTATTGATCAAAATTTGAAAACAGAACATATTTCAATCACTATAAATTGAGAAAACTGCTTTTCGTTGTCAGATGCAGGACACAACATAAATACATTAGACTGCTGATAAATTTAATCAATTACCATTGACTTTGACTAAATTGTAATGATTAACATGAATGGCAAAATAAAATTCCTTATTTAAGAGGCGCCATAAAGTTTATAGCCATCCCAAATGCAGTGATAATGGACCCATTTTCTACAATTGAGTTTAAACCTTAGATGGATGGGGTTCATTGTTCTGTGGTTAAAACAGAAAAATTACTTTGGCTTAACTTCTAAAACACTTCCCATGTTTCTGCAATTAGCCTGATAACCTAGGTTTCCTTATCTTGCTTACCAGCATAACTGTGGGTCAGTCAGCATGGCCTGTTTAGAATGGCATATACTCACAGGCTTTAATGGATGTGAGTATAAAAATGTAATTCGGGGAAAGATTTTTTGAGATATTTGTTTGAAGTGAAAATATTTAACTTTATGGAACATGATTGTACCCCTGACATTGGAGAAAAAATCTTTAACTTGGCTTTTGAAAACATTTTTGTCAAATTTGAAGTGTCCCTTGTACTAAATCGGTCGGTGTTACTACATCACGTGCACTGAAATCTTACCTCTATGACTTGGTGAACAGTTGATACTTTCATAGAAATACGGTACATTGTGCAATGTTTAACACTTTTCCTGCCAAGTTCACATTTCACCATCAGGTCAAGATGGTAAAAATTACTGAAATACAACATATTCCATATGGTGTATTTTAACATAATATTGAACATTTGATGGCCATTGAATACATAAATACTGTAAACTTGATTTTTATGCAGTAAAGATGCTATAACAGACCAAGCCAAGTGGGTGAAAATAAGTCATGTTTTGGCTCAATACCGCTTTTTACTGACTTGGCTGACGGGGAAGTGATACTGTCTGGCAGGAAAAGGGTTAAAGAAAGATATCTCTGTCACGGGTAAAATTCACAATGTTTTATCTAAGTACAAACACAGACTAAAACACTTTGAATAAGCTGCATACTTTTTTGTGCATTTTCATTGCAATCAGCAGCTTTTTAATTAGCTTAAAAGATTTCCTGAACATGGTAAATATCAGCAAAAGTTTAAGGTGGTTGGAAAGGCTAGAGCGTCAGTTATAAATTTCAACAAAACTATTAAAATATAAAAGTAGTCAACATTCTCTGTGGGATAAAAAAAAAATTTGGGCACAAAGGCATTGCAGAGTTATAGCCTGTTAAAACTTCTGAAAAACTGACCAAATAAGAAGAAGTTGGGGAGTCCTTAGTGTATTAACTGTGGTAGAGGTCCCCTAGCTTTTAATAAAATGTTTGAAAAGGGAAAGTCATTAATTGCTGTTTTTCAGGAAAGTTTGACAAGGCGATGCTGGCATTCAGAGTGAGTGACTGCTATTGTAAATGCATTTTTAGATCTTTAAGTGTCAAAGAGGTGTCAAAAGTGAGATTAACCAAAAAAACTGCTCTATGACTTCAAAAGAGGGGTGCAAATATGGCTTGTTTTCAACATTTTTGACAGAATAACAGTTTTCCTACATAATTGTATACCAATTTAATCCAACTTTGAAATGAGATATGGACATGGAATTTTTACAGCCTATTAACAAAGTTACAGATAAGATTTGTACGGCACAATTTTCCTGTATTTGAAGTACTTTTTGAAAAATCACATTTTGAAATTTGAAAGAATTTTTAATAATTTTTTGATATATAAACCCATGTAAAATCATAAAAACAAATTTTATTTACAAATCCTGCCGTACAAATCTTACAATAAATAGTGTCAACATATTTATAACTAATATGGTAATATTAATACTATCCAATTATTATTAAATTCAAATATGTAAAAAAAATATGAAAAATTAAATTTTAATATTTACTGGTGTCATATTTCAAAATCATAGCTGCAAATATACAATTTTATATACTTTGGAGAAAATATTAACTAAGGGAGTTATCCTGAAAATTTGAACTAAATATCTTGATTCTAACACTTGAAACTTGACATTAACTCTGAGAAAAGCATTGGTGCAAAAATAGCCTTTCCAACCACCTTAAATTAGCTGCAAGAGGATTGACAGATATTAATAGCTAAATTCACAAAAAATCATGCTAGCGTAACAGACATGTTTTAAATAACTTGCTTCAAGCAAGTTATCCTTTCCATATCAAGACAAGATAAATACAAATGTATCACCTCATTTCCTATTCATCTCTCTATTGAGTTGTTGTCATGGTAACCAACTTAAATGTAAATTTCATGAGTATGAAACTTACAGATCCCATTCTGCCCTGAAACATCTACTCAATTTCGGAACAGCAATTTCTCAAAGAACAAGGCATTGCAGAGAGCAGTGAATAATTTATCTCCGCGTCAGAGAAGACAGCGTCAGAATTATTGGAGGATTGATGAAAACTGTGAAATGTCTACACAATCACGGGAGGATGGTGTATGATTATTGGTGAATCCCGCAGACCCAAAATTTCATGTTATTAATAACTACACACATAGAATTCAAAGTTGATATTAAAAAAGGAGTATTACAAATGGATTACTGTGACTTAAACTGCATCCAATATACATCTGTCTGATCTTTCGTCTGCAGCAGCTATGTTTAATCTTGGTAACCAAATCTCATATTCAAAATTACAGGCAAAGCAATGTACGCTTGTTTGCAATGGTGAATTCCACAATTTCAATTTCCACTTCAGTGAATAAACAGTCTTATCAAAATACACTTGTGAAATTTTTTCAACTTTTACAAGCCACTTATCAATGCAATGTTTTTGTTTTTATCAGTGAACACAACGGATTAGCACCATACATGAGGAAGGTGGTGGATTTATTTAAAGATGAAAAATGTGTTTTTCTTAAAGCCTTGGTTTCAATCCAAATACAAAAAAGATTTAACTTGTCTTGAATAAAAATAATGGCAATGAAGGAATTTAGAAAATACCAAAAGAAAACAAAACTAGTAGTCTCTGAAGAGCAAACTGATTTTCATGCCACTGTGGTAGTGCATTACCGGAGTGACAGTCAGTGAGAATGGTAGAGTGAATTGGCAGTCAGCTGTATTGATGTTAACCACTTTGTGTTGGACTCAATTACTGCATGCCCACTGTGATGAAATGTCAAAGGAAGCCCTAGCCTGGGCATGCCACTCGGATGTGGCTAATCAAGTTGGGTCTCAAATCATACGACACTTGGTACAGACCGGTTGACTTGTAGAGCTTTCATACAGAATGACAAATCTTTCAAAGCTCAGCTCTCATCAGTATGTCTATTGTCAATTCATCATCACAGTTACACAGCAAATCATCCCTTCACAGGACTTAATGCTACACATACCTTTTGACAAATTTTCACAATTTTTTCTGGAAAACATTGGTACATTTTCTTTTACCTTCTCCTAAAATATGTTGAAATACTACATGAATAAATCTTGTGAACACAGCATTTTGTCTATAATATGCATTGTAAATGATGAATTCCTGCCTGGACTAAAAATCAGTTTGATCAAAAACACTGAATGTTGCAGACACAGGAGCTGTGTTGAAAAGTTTAACAATATGTATTTCAACAGAACTTTTTGGAGTCAACAAAGAAACTGTTTCTTATTAAGAGAACAGAGGTGATGGAAAACCAAACATATTTGATCGGCTGCTGCGGAGTTTTTCATCTAACATAATCTTTTAACCACATTGGAATTATTCATCCACTTTGGGATTATTTTATGTTGCCATTCCAGTATGTCAGATGATAAACACGTTGAAGATGCAGCAGACACATTTTATATGCATGAAACTTATTCATCCTTTCACCTTGTGTGTTTGGCGGTCTAACCTTGTATTTACAAACTCTGGGATTATACCAAGATCTGTAGAGGATAGATTATCTGTGGTTTAGACGTCACCATAAATATGTCACTTGAGAACAAAGTGCTGACAATTCTTATTGGTGTTTCAATTAACCCTAATCCTGCCACGCAGTGCGTATCATTTCCCAAACTGCAAAGTCAGTAAAAGAGCTGTATTGAGTCAAAACCATATGTTTTTCTCGCCCACTTGGCTTGGTATAATATCAGCTTTTGTCTGTAAAAAATCAAGTTTTCTACATCTCCGTTTTCAGGGGCCTTTAAGTGTTCATTTTTCTGTTAAAAATCTAATACATGGGATGTGTCATGCGTCATTGGTCTTCACCACCTTGACAGGGTGGTGACCTATAAACTTGGCAGGACAAGGGTAGACAGATAACTTCCACACTGATGAGTATATCTAGTACATGTATTTTGATTACTGTGGGAATGAAATCTATACTACAGATGTACATGTATCACTCTTCACTTCAGCTAATGATAGCTGAGAGTCAGCTCGGAGAATCATACAGGGTTTTAATTGGATCATTATCTAGACATGAGTGTTTATAATTGCCGCAGTATTTTTCTATGATGACGTCAGAACAAGGCTCTGGTAAATATTAATGAGCAATCTTCTTTGAATTTTTGAAATGCTATGTCCCTGTAGAGTCGTTGTTAAATAAACCTATCAGTGTGGAGATAGGTATTCTGTGATTGCTTGTGTATTATCTTCCCTATCTTGCTGGAAAACTTTGTGTGTTTGTGTGTGTTTGGGGATGTGGTGGGGGTGGGGTGAATAGTAGTGATGTTTAGACCGGCAAATTGGGAAAATACCGTACACAACAGGTTTTAACATTGAAGGGCCGGCAACTGTAACTTTTGAGGATTATTTTTTTCCACCACTTATGTTTTGCGTGCCAGTTGGATTCTTTCCTAAAAGCATATCACATCCGCTATTTAGCTTGTCACCACAGCATGTACATGTATATGTGTAATGTGCACTGTTATTGTTTACATTTGAATTCTAATCCGGACCTGTATGCACCTGTCCACAATAATGATGCAGTCTACACTTGTACAGCAGGCTTAGTTGACAAGCTGAGTACTGTGTCCCGACATGCTCTGTGGAGTGCAATAACAAACGGTGGTTGACATTTCAAACAAAAACAGTAAAACAAATTATCAAAAGTTACAGCTCTACTGTCCCTTCCAACACAATCTGCTACATGTCTCGATTGGAAAAATCTGCACTATATACCTATGGACCATCAGAGATACTGTGAGTAACAGAAAATAGCAATCACTGCTCTGACAACAATGACCTCCTTTTGAAATAAAACTACACTCTTGTGTTCATTGCCATGACAACAAGTACCCATCATTTCCAGGTTTGCTTTTATAAGATCTACTTTTTTTTTTTGAAGTAGTTGCCTGGGGAATGAATGAATGTCGTGAAAAACTCAACCAAATTCAAATAAAGAAAGACGTCATCAAAACAGCTTTGTACAGTTATTATGAGTGTTCTACATAAAGCAAAAACTTGTACTGAGCATGATTACCATACTTTTGGAACAAAACTGTACATATAAACAAATATGTTACTTTCTTATGAGACAACTTTTGCTCAAATGGACTTGGAAGTGAATAAAATTAGTCATTGATCTAGATTTTTTGACAGTTAAACGATTAATATACGGTCTGTGTTTGGCACATAATGGCTGAATTGTTACGGTGCGTCACCCTGTTTTGCTGGCTAAAAAAACTAGGATCTGATATCTGTGCAGACAAAAGGTAAGCGTCTATTGTGAGTATAGATTCTTTCATTCATTTATTGTCCGTGACACCCTAACAGCGGCATCAATACCGAGACCTCTCACAATATGTGGTGTCTATACACAGGGCTGGGTGAATACCAGACCAGAAGAAGGCCGGGTGATTTGTTAAAAAGCACACGTAACCCAGGTGTGTTCATCCTTCATTTAACACTGCCCAGTTCTGGCACAGTAAGACGGGCCGCTGCTCAGTGGGAATCTTGAATAGAAAATCAAGCCATGTTTTGTGAAGAAAGACTTTAACAAAAGCTGTTGTTGAGACTTTACAATGCCCTCTCACCTCTGATAAGAGTCGTCGACAAAATACCTTTTTTGTTGTTGTGATTTTTTTCACATTTCCATTTATCACATATATCTAAGAAGTTTTTCCAGTTCGTGTTTATCAAAAAGCAAACTGACAAAGCCTGCATCATTTTGCTGACATTTTCAAAGATAAAATGGCTCCAATTTTTGGTTTTTTAAAATTCAATTCTGCTTTCTGATGTTTACTCTAGAATTAATTTGAAAAGGTATTACACTTGATTTCAATCCAATTTTAGTGGTTTTCATTCCATTTTTTTCTATTCAGATGTTCTTTGAGATTCGCACAAGAAAAGAACTACCATCTGTAAAAAGTCACTGATTCAGAAAGTTTCTTTTTTTTTTGAAAAAATCACTC
This sequence comes from Ptychodera flava, assembly GCF_041260155.1. Lineage (NCBI taxonomy): Eukaryota > Metazoa > Hemichordata > Enteropneusta > Ptychoderidae > Ptychodera > Ptychodera flava. The sequence goes on from NC_091935.1 coordinate 23,825,285, forward strand.
AACCTACATGAGAACATTTAATATAGAGAAGAGTTGATGCGGTGGGGCACCACACAGCTTTAAATTATTAGTTTTCTTTACAAGATTTGAGAACGATCTTTTATTTACTGGTTAAAGACAGGAATGAGAATGGAAGTGCAGTAAATTTCCTCTGTTCAAGATGTCCTATTATACCATTTCACAGTGTACAACAATGGCCGTATAGACTAACTCATAGGGAAGGATAAGTTGCATACAAAAAGTGGAACTGCAGACGTTCCTGGGTGTAACAATGTAGGCTACGATGAATGGACGTCCAGCATAGAAAACTGGCATTCACATTGGACAAAGAAATGCGGCCGTTAAAATAAGGAAAACAAGAGTACCTTTCACAAACAATTTTTTACCAGTCTGACACGTATTTAAGTCTGGTTATACTCATTGTAGGCTGCTGGCTAACTCTAAAGAAAATAATTCAAAATACCAGAGAGTGTCCCTCGTAATTGAAAATAGTCTGCTGTAATGATATACTTTATACCCATATTCTTATATGAAGAACTCTATTTCAACATGATTTTTGAGTAGTCCATTTCATCATGAAACCAAAACAAAAAGCCTGTTTTTCTTTTTCAAAGGAGAATCTCATCTTCCTTCCTCTGCATTCATGCTAAAGGAATTTTAAAGATACTTCAGAGATGGTATGTTTGCAAATTGTTTGCCCATCAGCAAGCATTAAATGGGTAATTCTTCAAAAGTGTAATCTCCTTGTATACAAAATCACATGGTTGTGAAACCACCATTACCTTTACAAATGCTGCAGCCCGTCCTGAAGTCGTATACCCATAATTTTCGTTTCAGTGGTTTTAAAGTTTAGTTTTATGTCGGCACGCCGACTACTTGTGGGATTTATTGAGCTAGGTTTTCTTTCAATTTCCTAATCTATGGCTTGTTGTTCAACATGTGTATAATCACTTCTTCAGATTGGAAAAGTTAGTAATAAGGGATTTACTCTCACATCCTACTGACAAAATAGACATTCAAAGAGAGCAGGTGAGTAACTTGGGAAATCAAAATCAATATTCCGTGAAATGGGGTTCAAAGGGTGACAAAATCTGCGCAAAGTTGGTTTTGAAGAAAAAGGAAGAAGAGAACAAGTTGGCAGAAACCAGAGATGATCGTGACACACCCCTGACATTGAAGCAACTTTTCCTGAAAAAGCAGTGACATTACGCTTCATTCTTTTTTCTGTCAAGAACAAAGATTAATGAATGCCCGGTCAAGAGATTATCACTCTCTGAAAACTGGAATTACAGCATCCATTACAAAGGTTTCCAATAATCTGTTGGTAATTGCACCGAATGCAGAGCTAGGCTATCCTCAAAGTTGAACGATTTCATCTCTGACTGATGACACCTTGCAAATTATATGGTTTCCAGGTGTTCTAATGAGTTACTGAGAGATGTGTGATTTACAAGCTGTGATCTTTGCCATCCTTGACAAGTACTATGTGTATCTATACCACTGACAGCACTATAATGGCTGTTCTGCAAAAAAAGATATTTTACAAAACAGCCCATGTTCTATCAGAAAATACATGTTTTACTTGAAAATAACTATATTTGATACTTAGTATAGATACATCTCCAGCAGACTAGCCCCTAAAGCTAAATGCACTTTATTATTTGTTGGTAAACAGCCTTGACCATGACAAACTGACATTAAGCCAGCCAAGTTCACAAGTGTCACGTACTTCACACACACAAATCTGCTCCAATACAGCCTGTACTCCGATGTCATTGTTCTTGGACTTCTTCAGTCCTATTGTTCTTTGAAGTCAAAACTTCCTACCTGCACCAGACACACTGTGAAAAGCATATTACAGGACCAGACATACTCAGTAACGGAATCAACTCAGTTAAAACACCATCATAAAACTAGTCAACACACATTGTTATTCATGGTTATGGTAGACCTGTTTCAGGCAATTCCGGGAGGGAGTAATTAACGATAACTACCTGGTTTTTTTGTTCTTGTAACAGAAACACATTCTTTCTAGTTGAACTACAGAATTGCAACTTTTGTTATTTCCTTGCCCAATACATTTTATCCTTTCTCTTTTACTGTAGACTATAACCTGGGGCAAGGTCTTGTGCACTGAACACATACCTACAAGTCAAGTCATGTTGAAAACAAATCGACTTCAACATATGATGGTGAGTGGTATGAAGGTCGTATTGCCCCATAAGATTGGCAATTTGACGGGATTACTCCGGGTCTATTGTATCTTTATGGTTTTATCACCTATTGGGGAGTGTATAAATGTAATCCACCATGCTCACAATCCACTATAACTTTTCACACAATAGCCTAAAATGTATGTAGCAGCCATTATTTGAATGTGTGCTAGCTGAATGTAATTTACCAAAAAATGCAAGTGTACATATATGAGTGGTGACTTAATTACCATGCTGAAGAGTTGTTTTCAATTGACAGTGAATATTGAAAAAAGTCAACTTTAGTATGTCCTCTTATGAGTAAGTCCTTTGACATTTTCTGTGTGATGACTCTCAAACTTTTACAATTCTTTTCTGATGTACTACATGTACTTGTGGGGGCTCATTTTTAAGTCCCTGGTGTAAGAAAATTTTTTCACCATCTCAGTTTTTCGAAAATCGAAAATTTCATTTTTCTCCATAGAGTTAACACAGAGATGGCAGCCATTTTGAATCTCATAAATATCGGTAAATCTAGGGTTATTTGTTTCTGTAGTACCAAAGTTTGCATGGTGACCCCCAATTATTATTCTTGATTCTGAAAGAGAATGCTTAAAAGATTCCTTGCGGAAATTTTGAGCAAAAGTTTATTCTTTCATTTTCATGGCACATACTATCTTAATGAAATCATGGCTTTGCATTCACCAAAGTTAGAACTTACATTCTCTCAACGCTTATAAATCTCAATTCATATTGTATACATGAGAAATTTGAAGTGAGACTATCCTGATAACTGAAAGCTCAATTTTTTTATTGCACAAACGAAACAGGCTTGCCAACCGTACTCAAGAAATATTTGATTGAATCTCAAGATAAGTGACATTTGAGTTTTCATGACCAAGCATGGCAAATGAAATAAATATTCAGCAGTGTGCAGAAGTCACAAGTAACTCCACTCTGACGGCAAGAATACTTGATGTTTGGACAATACTGAATCACTTTCTCACAGCATGTCACAGCTACTTGTTCTAAGCAATCTTGCCTTTGTGATATTGGAAGTATCGGCAATGTGGAGTAGACCCTCGGAAACTAACACACCTCATGTGACCTGATATATTAAGTAGACCCTCAGATACCTGGTATCCCTCACAGAACCTGATGTGAAGTAGACCCTCAAAAACCAATATCATTCACAAAGTAGACCCTCAGAGACCAATATCCCTCACAGTATGACCATATATATATATTATACCCTTGGATACCAATAACCCTCAGGTGACTTGATGTAAAGTAGGCCCTCTGAAACCAATATCCCTCACAGGACCTGATGTGAACTCAGAAACCAATTAAATATCTCTCATGTGACATGATGTAGAGAAGACCCTCAGAACCAAATGCCCCTTCACATGACTAGAATTAAGCCTGTAAAAAACTAATGCGTTAATTTTTCAAGAAAACATTTATATTATCAAAATTATAAGTAACATGGGCATTGGAATTCTGGTGTGACTAACATCAAAGTAAATTAGCTGTAACAAAGTAGGATCCTTTATATACAAACAAATTTTGCAAAGCTCTGCAGAAATTTTAGTAAGAAAAGATCTGGACATGACGGATTATAGCCTTTGGACGCAAAATGTGTTTCCAGTATCAGCACAACATACTTTTCTGAATACCTGTCTACATGTAAGAATTCACCAGAGTAAAATCATCTGCTAAGCATGGACAAACTCAACACGACTAAATTTCTTTTTTAATTAAATCACTTGAACTCTATAAAATCAGCACGATGTAGTGAATGATGAACTAAACTGTGACAATGTACTCTTCAAAACCAACTAAATTTACTGTTTAAGTCTTTTTTTCAACCAGGGTGACCAATGCTTCCATATTTAAGAGTAAAAACCTTTACAAAACAGTATGTGTTTTTTTTATGGCAATGGCAGCAATAAACAAAGGTTCTATCTGTAAACTCTTTGGAATTCCATGAGCAGGAGACAATCTTTGTGTTTCACCACTTTATGGGCAAGCAGTCTGCACTTTCAACAAACACGAAATCCATACAATGCACACGATGGGTATACAAGCATGGGATATTTTGCTTTGGAAGCGCTGTTGTTTGGACAACACATTCTAGACAACAAATAAGGGATTACCCATGGCCTGACAAGCTTATTGAATTTTATCTCAAAGAGATGTCCTCTAGCAGTCTTGATTTCTTGATGCAAGTGTTTGGAGCCCTCTTTTACAATATCAGCATATCAAGCTATTGCAAGCCAACTATTTATTTACCCCAAAAAAAAACATTTTTAAAAGCAACTGATATTTCTTGTAAAATGTATTGAGAATTACACAAAATGAAATGCATCCACAGGAGTACTAAAAATGCAATATCTTTCAGTGTTACACACATCCAGATGAATATATGGGTACGAATTTCAAAATTTCAAGAACGTTACTGAAACTATAAAACAGTGCATACGCAAATTATTTATATACACCTTATGTAGAAAATCAAATGACAAAATGACATAAATTATGTTAATACCATTGCTTGTCTATTGATCTGATTTTAATGCCATGGGTTTTTTCCAGTTAGCTCACACAGTAAATACCAATGAATAAATCTCTATTTTGTCTGAAACGGACATGCAGACAGGCTTTGTTGTTTATATTTTAATTATTCCTCGTTTATTATTACACACACGTACAGAGCAAACGGAAAAACCAGACTTTCCCGGCATGTGCAAATAGAAACGGACAGCTTGAATCAACACGGCATACAGAAATGAGAAATTCAATATCCTTACAAATAGAATAAAATGACGGCAACTATCACAATACAGCACACTCATCGATAACACAATTAAAACAGTCTTGTATTATCGAGGTGTATGACAGCTCGGATAATTCAATTGTTGCACTCTCATTGATACAACTGTTTATTTAAAAAGTGCTGTAATTTAAAGAACCCTTTCAGGGTAAAAATCGATCAAAAAATTTAAAAAGAAAATGAGAAAAACATGGAGATGTTTCGAGTAGGCATACACAGTAAAAAAATTTTTTTACCAACTGTTGAGTATTCATCTGCCAAGCTCTGTACACAGTTATTAAACACATGACGAAATATTGTATAATGACTATGTACCATCAAAAATAAAAGCAGGAAAAATAAAGATTACATTAATTGAAAACAAAATAACAATTAAAATACCAAATGAAATGTGCTGACTCAACTGTGTATGTTATTTAATTTCCTAGAAAATCATTTTTGTTTCCACCGAAAAAGAAATTAGAAACCTATGTCAACGAAAAGCTATATTTGCTTAGAGACAGCAAGTCTTATCAATAAACAAATGCATCATCAATAGGAAGGCTCTTCATTAAATGAAGGATTTAAAAGTATTTTGTACTTTGTCAGGCTGACTAGTGGAAAAGGAATACACTGTATTGATTCTATAAAATACTAGATAGGAAATCAATGTATGTTGGATTATAGCCTGGAAAAGTAAACGACCATTCAACGCTATGCACAGCCAAATGGCATTGCATAAGCTGACAGCTTATTTGGTCACCAGCACCACACAACACCAAATATCAAAATTTATACCGACAAGGGTGCATTCATCAATATCTGTGTCAAATCTCGGAATGTACAGCAATAATAAATTGGCTTGTTACGTTCATGTGGGTTGACAATTTAAAATAAGATCTTTTCTGATTAAATTCACTTATTTTTCCCCTTAAATATTAATTGTGCAAAACAAAACTGACACAGTAATAAGGTTTAAAGTACATCGGATGACATTTTAATTTGAATTGCAACACTGCAGTACATATATCCTGCAGAATTAGTGTGGAACAGATGATATGTGCATGAACTGGGCACAGTTCAACACATTTCATTTCTTTTTATAGTGAAACCATAACTCATGATCTTGGCAGTTCCACCAGCTGCTTGTACAGATTACAGTGATTGTTCACATTTTTCTCATGGGATCAAATTTCAACAATACACTGAAGAAAATTGGCGTCAATGCGCCCTTCTCAACTTTACAGTTCCTGTACAGATTCATCTTTGAATTATACACAAGGATTTCCGCTCAAATTTGATTCACAAATTCCAAGTCAAGATGGTTTGTCAAGAGAGTGGAATAGACAAACTTTTACAAAGTTGCTTCCAAAGGAGCCAAATTTAATATCAACCGTTTTTAAACATTATTTCATGTCCTTTAAAAAAACCTTTAATAAAATAATGAAAGGATATAGTTCCGGGCTTTTTTCAATATAAGAAGACACAACAGAGCGACAAAAAGCAAAATATCATGAAGAGCCCAAACGCAATTATGGAAAATTTGCATCGTAAAACAACCTATCCACTGTTGATTGTTAGCCCCATCTCAAGTCTCCCACACCAGCCTCTATATTTTCTTTTAGATGTAATAAGGTATTTGACCCTACTACCCCTAATTTTCCATTGTACAGGTCCAGTTACACAATAGAGGACAACGGGGGTCAAACCAACCACCAAGGATGTACAAGGGCCAACAATGTCATCTGGCACACATCAGTCAACTAAATTAGGATTAATTGCGATATGGGGTGGGCATACCTCTGAATCAATTTTAGACATCTGCAGCGGAAAACATGGGTGGGAACTGTCTAAACTAGTTTACTGTGGCAAATTAATCTATTTCCTAAGAACCTTTACTGAGTGACTTCTTCCTTCGACATATTTTTGAATCACTTTTACTTGATTTATGAATCAAGACAATACAGTACATCCAATACCGACAATCACTGACTAGTTTTTCCGACTGTCACGGTAAACTCAGGAATACACTTGAAAAATGCTGGACAAAAACAATCAACTTTCCTGGGGAGCCCTTCGCTTCACGACCCAATTTGACTCCCTAGGATCACGGTGATAATACACAATTTTAAGTGTGGGCCTACTGTCCTCCAGTCTCGGATCCTAGATGATGTCTTGATTTCTACCATTTGGCCAATTCTTTATACACTGTAACCTGAGAGCTGTTGTCACTAATTTAGAACAGGATAGCCTGGTACATGATGTATTGGAGTTAGATAGATGCCATACATATGGTTCATAGGACAGCTACTATCATCTGGAAAGGTTATCATCTTACAAATCTGAGTCATCCATTCTTAATAATTGTTTTATCAATAATGTTCCCACAGGGAGTATTTATAAAGGATCTTACGCAAACGAAAGCTGACATAAATACAATTCAAGTTTCACTCTTGAAATAGAAAAAGACTAAATCAAATAAAACTTGATTTTTTATTAGTATGATCTACAGCAAAGCGACATATCCCACACTATGATTTAAACAACATCCAGGACAAATGACAATAAATTTTCCTATAGTACACGCAGTTACCTCCCAGTCATGGAAAAGTCTGTAGTTTCATGCTGAAAGGATCAAAAAGAACATTTTTGACATTTTGGATTTTTGCAATGCATGCTCTAAATATCTATTGTATACTCAAACACTGGTCTCAAACAGCTGTTACAGGACTCCTAAGTGCATGTGAACTTTAATAGACATATAGTTGAAAGACTTATCAGTGTCATCACATGAAGCCCTTAACCCTTTCACCCCCAGTTCCCTGTATACAGGTCCAAGATCACCATTGATAACAATGGGTTTGGGTGGAACCATGGTGGTGAAAGGGTTAAAATTGGCAGCTGTTGAATGTGACCATCAATTTGCCTTTTTACTGTTCACTGAAGTTTAATAGAAGGACGTACAATGTCATAGTATATGTCATCATCTTGGGAACTGGCAACCTTGACTAAAGCAATCACATGACTTTGTTATCTTTCAGTCAAGTTTTCAATTTCAAACATGAAATGGGCTATTAGCTGGCTAATTAGTACCTGGGGAATTTGCCCCAGGCTGCATGATAAACATCTATCTCATCCATCTCATCTCAGGTCCATCGTTTGTGGGAAGTGCCGACATGCCCTTTTCCATATATTGTAACACTTTCTTTACCACGACGAAAAAGGACTAAGGTCTCACAAATTGATTCCATCGTAAAAATTTAGCATGCTTATAAAAGTTGGATTTATTAAAGGAAGTTTTGTAGTTAGTATTTACCTTCACATATGGTACGCCTACTTCTGAAAGTTTTATGTTGGGACGTTGTGTCTACTATAACCTTAAGGTAATATGCGCTTCGAATGTGAAAGTCTTAAACTTTTGCTGAAACTTTCTTTAAAGAATCTTTCAACCATTCTCTTTCAAAATAAAGAATAAAAATTGGGGGTAACCATGGAAATTTTGGTACAAGAGAAACAAATAACCCAAGATTTACCGACATTTGAAATTCAAAATGGCTGCCATTCCTGTGTTAACTCGATGGAGCAAAATAAAATTTTCAATTTTCCAACACACTAAGCCGTTTAAAAGTTTTCTTACACTAAGAGCTTGAAAATGAACCCCCCCCCCACAAGCGATAGATCAGAAAAAAAATCGTAACAGTTTGAGAGTCCGAATATCTGTTCCCTAGTCATGTTATACCTTAAACTGGGGACAGGGAAATTTTGGCTCTAGACATAATTGATTACAATGCCAATTGTCTCTTTCAATGGTCTGTTTCTTGAGCAAACTGTGGGTAAATTGCTATGTACAATTCCACTTTGATCGGAGTTAGCAGAGTGAGGTATTTCTGACCAACGTAATTGCTAAACACGCATGTAACACCCACTTGGGATGTACACCAAACATTGCTTTAAATAAATATGGCTGATTGCTGAGACAATTTGCATCTTATCAGTTAGTGATGTGATACCATTGCATTCTGCATCGTAAATGTACTTCAAGAGCCATTCTTTGAACCATGGATGGTAGAAGCAAGACTGCCTACGCTTGAACATATAATTTTGAAAGTATGACTAACAGATACGCTATACCAGAAAGACCCTTCCTTCAATAAAAAGTGTAAAAACTAGTTTATCACATCCTGTGCTGAAATCTATAACTTTGAAACTCATGCAGCACATTTTAGTTTCTACCAATAAACACACTTTCATCAAGACCTCGATGGGGCAAATAATTAATCCTCAAAGTGTGCAGCGCACAAAAGCAAAACTGTCGATTCACTTAAAAACGGGTCACAATTCTCTTCTGTCAAAATCTATGTCATAGAAAATACTCAATTGAAGGCTTTTGTAACCAGTTTGTGGGATGCACCTCAGTACCTTAAGGACACCGCACTGGGGGAAAAAATTCTCTGTCCTTTGAGGGAATACAGAGTGAGAGACAGACAATACTGTTTGATTCCCTGTTTTTGTTAGGAAATATTCAGTTATTTCATTTGAAATCCTGCAACCAGGGAGTGCCTTTGATCTCTACAATAAAGGCACAGAGAGTGTCTTTTGTTTGTAAATTGTGCTCCGAGACTATGGGTTGAAGAAAAACACAATTCGTGCCCGGCAATAGAGGTACGTTTGAAGGAAAAGCAGCGAATGGGCACAGAGAATAAGAAAAGTGATCACACACAGCATAGAAGGCTATAATGCGTCGGCAATTTATGTCAAAACATATAACTGTCTGGTAATTATTTGTTCCATGATATACATCCAAACTCCGCACCAGTTTCTTTACCTTCCTTTGATACAAGTGGTCGTCAGTGGTGCTGTACGACAAAAAGGGCAAAATAGGCTCATTTATTTATTGGAAAGTGTCTCTTTCTGCCTAATTGAAACTTTCAAATTAAATTCCTTGTGTGCGAGTGCAGTTTCAAGTGTAAGATGCTTATACAGATCGTCATCATCTGAAGTCCAAGGCTAATGTTTCTTTAATACATCGTGAACTATGTATTCACATTTGCTGAACTGTTGCAAATATATATCATGGCAAGACTACATGTACGTGAGTGGATAAAGATTAAATCAAAAGACAAAATGACATTTCTGTGTTTGATAATTTTCACATTTTGATGGCTGATGAGTTCCATATATGCCATTACTAGCATGATAGGACACCCATATTGTCAGTGAACAACTGCAAAACTATATGGAGACTTTTACACATTAAAAATTTGCATTATATTTTGGACCATTGACATGGAATAGTTTATTGATGTAACGGTCTGAGCAGGTTACTCTTTCATGTTTTGACGCCAGACCCGTCCAGCCTATGTGTGCTTGCCTGTGTCAAAGGTCACCACTGTTGCCATGGGCAACAGTGGCTATCATCTAAACAGACCATGACCAACAAAGTTTTCACCTGGTAGGGCCATCTCTTCAAAACAAGCAGGTCTTTACGTCTACTGTGGAACAGTCAGAGAAATACAAGGCTGAGGCTGAAAAAAGGTCTTCAGTTGGTAATTGGTCAAGTGGATAAGTACATGACACCACTAAAAATCCTGTCATGATTTTTTCACTTGCTTTTGACATCACCAATAATTTGCAACTTCTTTGGCGCTTTATTGGAAATGTTGGCACATTCTGGCTAAGTTTCCCATAACAGACATTCAGAAAGACTCATTAAAAAGTCATTTTTCGACAATTTTCTGTCATTTTACATCGACAGCAGAACTTGTAACCACAAACTAAAGCTTGCTATAACTTCTTAGGGAGGCATTGTTCTACAGTGCCATTCCTACAGTCTGAGAATCTACAGCCCTCAATTTTCAACTGTCTTTCACCTACCATGGTGACATACTTTATCTGTGAAAATATGCCTAGCTCTTTTCTTCGGTGGCTTAACAAACTCCCGTCTGTTCATTTTGTGATTTTTAAAGGCCTATTTTGCATTTTACAGGGCAAACCTTAGTGTGAAGAATATTACCCATGGTAAATGGGGTCAGTTATTGTGAAAACAAAATACAAATATGAGAGACAAGAGCCTTGACATGTTTTTTAAATCTTCTCTGCCCTCCATGTGAATGGGAAGCCCCATTTTACCTGCGGCTATCAAGGTATCCCACTATCTTCAAACAAACTGCATGGGGGATTTTTTCTTCCGTTTTTTTGAAAAGAAATGTTCAACTGAAAACGAAATTGGTCTGATCATCCTCGCTTTCGGTGTTCAAGTCTGACCGCTCAATCCGATTCATGCACTCAAAATTGTACGGTAGGGTGAATACTGGTCAGTACACCTTTACTGCCGAAGTTTGGTATAAGCCAGGTGGTATCTACTATGACAGAGACGGACTTCAGTACAGAGAAACGGGAGGGGTAGGGTATAAAGAGAGAGGATACTCATTGCAACCTCCTTAGACTCTTCCAATCACCATGGCCAGCATAAAACAGATTAACTGCTTATAGTAAAGTAATCAAGACAATTAAACCACTATATGCCCACACGATAAAATAAGCATTACCTAAATGTCATCATGATTAACATCACAATTAGCTAATTAGCTGACAGATAATACGGAAGGTGAAAACAAACAACCAAAATAAACCACGGCCATTTATTATTCAAATCTAGAATTTGTGTGGTATTATTATCCTGATATACCCTTGCAGCTAACTGGACTTTAATTTGGACAATTTAATCACAGTGTTACTTACGGTATATTGCATTTGTAATTAAAAGTTCTTGGAGATGTCTGGGAATATGTGATCACATTGTAATTGAAGAACCAACGAATTGACATGGTTCCTCCCCTAATGGCTAATGGTTGCTCACAAATTATTGTCATATTTGAATTTTTTTACTAATAATCAACAATGTTGTTTTAGTTCAATCACTGATCTGCGATATAATACAGGTCTCACACCAGTTTAAATATTTTATTTGTCTCCTGCCTGTTTCTCAATCCTTTCTGTTTTTCTGTCTTTTTCTTTGGTTTGTGACTATACAATTTTGATATTTATATATTTGACAAGACCATATACATCCAAGGCAAACTTTTGACACTCAAATTTCATGAAAAACAGAACACTCTACAAGAAAAATGCTGAAGTATTGGGACTAGTCCCCAATGAAGACAATACATTGAAAATTCCACGTCGCACACACAGAATAGGTAGTACTGTGATTCAGTATGCTTTCACAGCTTGTTCTGCTTTTCAGATGAGCACTTTATCCAACAATTGTGTGTACACAACCAGGATATGCAAGTCAAGTCGTACCTGGACTGAGTGCGCATCCTGTTGGATACAAAACACCTCGAGGGGAAGACGTTCCGTGAGAGTTAACATGCACAATGACAAGGGACCTCAATTAAACAGCATATCCTGCACTGCATGGAACACACCTGTTGACGACCCGTCCTTACCAACACCGGCCTGAGGCTATACAATCAAACGCGCATTTCTCCTGAATACTAACAACACTGCAAAAGTTCAACTTCAAGTTCACTTGGCAAAATAAGTGTTCTATACAGACTCTTTATAGAGGGCCCTTGATTTTTTCATTTCACCCTACAATCAGTGTCATGATCTGACATGAATACAGTTTGGCAGACAATAAAAAGTGCATACAGGATAATCTATAATTAATGAACAACATGGTGATGCCTGTAAGCCATAGTAATTTCTCTGAGACTAACACAGTTTGGCAGACAATAACAAAGTACATGGACAGCACATCTATAATTAACACACAGTGTATCAATGCCTGCAAGCCACTGTAATTTCTCTGAGGCTTTCAAATCAGTCTTCTCAATTTATTATTTACTGATTTTATTTTTAATTTTTCTTCTAGAGTATCCAAAAGAAGGAATTAATCATTGAACTAAAGCTGAAATCTAAAAAATAGCGTCAATGACACTGTAGCTCCCATCCTGGACTATTTAGTGTTTGTTCTCTGGTCAGATATTTGAACATGTGTGAAAGGGATAAAGTGCATGAAGTGAAAATACTTAAATGTAATGTACCGGAGACAGTGAAATATGTTTAATGTATTTATTCAGAATATAAAATGGAAAAAATACAGAATTAGATAATCGAATACTGTGATACAACCATTAACTCAACAAGTCATTTCCAATGACATAGTCCCCACTTGTAATAGGAGTATTAGTCTTGATGGGGCAGGAAAATGTGGTCATTAAGAAGTATCACTGGAGTGTATATGTTGAGATCTATGGGAACATAGGTCTATGTCGTTGTTCCCAATTTGAAACACATGAGGCATGTCTAAGTTATGGTTCTAAATCGGGAAAAAAGATCAGACCTCTAGCAGTATTGGCCAGCCAAGAAATACATATGCGCATTATAAATGAGGTACAAGATGTGACATCTTAAGGTCTAATACCCTATCAAAATTGGAGGGTATAGAACTTGTGGTTACTGAGATATGCATATATATGTATAATCAAGGTCAAAGGTCATCGAGGTCACATGAATTTTGAAAAAAAAAATTATATTGCTAATTAATCCCTATATGCCAAAAAATCAGATCTCTAGCTCTATTCGCTTGCCCAGAATTAGATGTGTACATAATTAATGACATAAAGCATGTGTTGTCATAAGGTCTCCCATCCTACTAAATACAAAGGACATAGCACTTGTGGTTACTTATTTATTGACATAAACATATATTTTAGGTAAAAGGTCATCGAGGTCACATGACATTTGGTCAAAAAATTTCTCTCCTATAGTTATCCCTATATACCAAAAATCAGACATCCAGCTCTATTGGCTTGCTCAGAATGAGATATGTGCATAATTATTGAGGTACAGTATGTGGTGTCATAAAGGTGTCCCATCATACCAAATATGAAGGGTGTAGCACTTGTGGTTACTGAGTTATGGACAAATATGTATATTTGAGGTCAAAGGTCACCGAGGTCACCTGACATTTTGTCAAAAAAATTGTATTGCTAAGTTATCCCTATATACCAAAAATCAGACCTCTAGCTCTATTGGCTCGCTCAAAATTAGATATGTGCATAATTAATGAGGTACAATATGTGGCGTCATAAGGTGTCCCATCATACCATACATGAAGGGTGTAGCACTTGTGGTTACTGAGTTATAGCCAAATATGTATATTTGAGGTCAAAGGTCACCGAGGTCACGTGACATTTTGTCAAAAAATTGTATTGCTAAGTTATCCCTATATACCAAAAATCAGACCTCTAGCTCTATTGGCTCGCTCAAAATTAGATATGCACATAATTAATGAGGTACAATATGTGGCGTCATAAGGTGTCCTATCATACCATACATGAAGGGTGTAGCACTTGTGGTTACTGAGTTATAGACAAATATGTATATTTGAGGTCAAAGGTCACCGAGGTCACGTGACATTTTGTCAAAAAAATTGTTTTGCTAAGTTATCCCTATATACCAAAATCAGACCTCTAGCTCTATTGGCTCGCTCAAAATTAGATATGTGCATAATTAATGAGGTACAATATGTGGCGTCATAAGGTGTCCCATCATACCATATATGAAGGGTGTAGCACTTGTGGTTACTGAGTAATGGACAAATATGTATATTTCAGGTCAAAGGTCACTAAGGTCACGTGACATTTTGTCAAAATATCCGAGATATCTGCATGAACGGATGGACTCACGGATGGACGAACAGACGGACATGACCCAATCTATAAGCCCACTGGACTTCATCCACGGGGACTAAAAATTGTCACTACATCCTTTTTGCAATATGAGAAACTAAATTTTTATTTTTCGTGGCCTTATACATGGGAGTCTATGGAGATCCGCCTTATACATGGGAGTCTATGGACGTGTAAACTAAAAATACGCAAATTTCAACACGATTTGCCCAAATTTGGGAAAGGTCACTCCTATGCACTAAGTTTTAAATCAATCGGACTTGTGGTTTCAGAGAAGAAGATTTTTTGACCAAAAATGGGAAAAATTACAAAAAAATAGCGCCAATGGCACTTGATCACAACTGGCACATTGTGAAACTACTCTATCTCTGGGTACACCTGTACATGAAATACTGAATGGGTAGGTGCTGCGGGTTTGGAGTTTGTCAGTAAATGCACACAGAAAACAAAGTCCCGAAGTAGCGAATTCCAGCCATTTTCAAACCACACTGTTTGTCAGTGGGGTAAGCAATATTCGCAAAAATCACATTTCCAGGCTAATAGACTATGTTTTACGAAATCACACGTCCTTATTACAAAATAAAACGATCTTTGTCTTTAAATCAATGCACCAGTAAACAGGTCCTGCAGTGGGTTATGTCATCAAGTCTGTAATGTTAAGGGTCATCACAAATGTGAGAGATCTAAAACATTAAATATGTTGTTTTTTATCAATTTTATTACCAAAAGCGCATGAAAATCTCTGATACTTTGAATCAGCCATCCTGCATATTTGTAACATTCATCAAAACCTCATTTCTGTTCCACAACTCATTAAATAGTCCACAATGCAGGATTGGTGTACATTCCAAAACTACATATATGAAAGACCCCTAAAATCAATTAGTTAAAGGGGGGGTTAGAAATTTCCCAAAACTATCTAACTGCTGCTCCGTTTGGCTCCATTTTCGGAATCGGAACCTTGGAATTAGCCAGCGGTTTTTGAATATCTCTACCAAATATCAATGCAGTCTGTTCAGCGGTTTTTGACTTTTTGTCGTTTACGGAAAATGGACACTGTCCACCACCGGTTGAAGCTAACCCTATATCACAACTTCCAGATGTGATAGTGACCTATGGTCATTATGTTAAAAATACCGCCAATGGCGCTTGGACATTATGACCCTAGTATTATCGGCATTTATCAACAACCACACTCACTGTGAATTAGACAGACCACGAAGTCAATGAGCAACATATAGCTGAAAGACTATTTTTCACATTGCGATTTTAAGCTCATTTTTATGAGAAAAGAGACATGTATATGTATGTGGAGAAAAAGCAGAAGACATATTTGTAAATTGTTTGTTAAGTGACAATCATATATGCATCTCTTGAAATTTTGTGGTTATAAGGTATAACAGTAGTGTAAGAATAATGAGGTATGAATAAGTTAGTAAAGCTAAGTTGACAGTAATTAAGATTACAAAATTATACACTAAGCTGGGGAAATCTGATGGAAATAAATGTCGAAAAGTAGCAAAGTCATGGTCATCTTTTGTCTAATACCTTGTGTAAGTTCATGAACTTTACATAAATCTTGCTATAGATTTGTTGCTAATGGGCAATAACTGTTTCAGATCATTTGAGAGCAATCTATCCATGACAGGTTTAAAATTGTAATATACTTCTATTTAAAGGAGAGAAACTTCTCAAATAATTTTTTTCCCTGTAATTTGCTGTGAGAACACATGGACAGATGCTCAGGACTCTATGCTGGTGCTACCTTGATAACTAACCTACAACTTGTAACGTCATTGTCTAACCTGTTCACCCCAATTTCCTGTAGACAGGTCCACACTCTCCATTGATAACAATGGGTTTGGGCCATACCATTGTAGTGAAAGACTGTAACATGTGAGGTTGTGGATACTTAATCTCTGGAATGTCAAAGTCTGTATATTGACTCAAGGATGTTTACTTAACAAATGCCTAGGGTCATCTCAAAAGTGAGAATCTAAACTATGAAATATGTTTTTTTTAATGCTTTTGATGCCCAAAAGACCATAGAAATCTCTTATACTTCGAATCAGCCATCCTGCATATTTCTAACATTCATCAAAACCTCATTTCTGTTCAACAACTCATAAAACAGTCCACAATGCAGGATTGGTGTACATTCCAAAACTACATATATGAAAGACCCCTAAAATCAATTAGATAAAAAGGGGGGTTAGAAATTTCCCAAAACTATCTAACCGGCACTCCGTTTGGCTCCATTTTTCGGAATTGGAACCTTGGAACCAGTCTATGTATCGGTATCAAATATCAACGCAGTCTGTTCAGCAGTTTTTGACTTTTTGTCGTTTACAGAAATGGACGACATCAAACACCGGTTGAAACCACCTCTATATCACAACTTCCAGTTGTGATAAAAATTCATGAAAAATAGCAAGTCCAAGATACTGACCCAAGATTTGCACAATCATTTCATGTCAGCCCAAAGTACTTACATGCTAATTTTTCATGTAATCTGCTCAGTGGTTATTGATTTTTTTCAATTTTGACTGTTTTTACATTTTTTCACTTAATTTGCATATTTTTGGCAATGACAACTTCATTTGAACAAAATCTCATCTACAGCCCATCATCCATGTACACACCAAATATCAAGATGAAATGTACAGCGGTTTTGGAGTTTTTGATGTTGACGGACAGACATACAGACATACAGACATACAGACATACATACATACAGACATTTCCCTAGCCTATAAGAATAGCTTCCATTGCCATATATACATATGGCTATGGGAGCTAATAAAAATGATGTATCTAAATAAAGAATGTAGGGTGACTGTCACATGTCAGGCTGTATCTCACCCTAACAATTGATTAAAATGTATCGCTCTTGATTGCAATATATATTACCACTGTTTTACAGCATACTTTTTTATCTTTCTTATTTACTTTCGTAATTGGTTTTTAGTTAAAACTGACAAAAACCTAAAGCTTTGACTCATAAAAATGTTGCATGCATTGTAATAAAACTGTCGTGTGTCTGAATTGCTATAGTGACATCAACGAACTCCTTCCGACAAATTTCATTAGACAATTAGAATCATCTGTAAATGAGACACGTAGACATCAACACAAAGGGAACCTGGACAACTGCAATATGCAGAGATTAAAGGTATACTGCCTGTCACCTGTTCCAATTTTGCCACAGTTACCATGGAAAGAGAAAATCTAACCAATCACAGATTTCAAGCGGGTGGCCACTTTTTTAAACAGCGCCCTCACATGGGCATTTTGAATACCAAGGAACACCCCTTTGACCATATATGGGCATATTTAGAATTCAGGTGACTGTAATATCTTTTAGAGCAACTAAATATTCATTTTTTAAGGACATGAACTTGGAGGTGGGGGTGTACTATCAGCCAATTTATCAAAGGGAAAATACACGTCAATTTTATTTATTGATTGGTGGTTTCTGAACAAATGTCTTCAGAGTCCATCTCCTGATATGAACATCTGGTGACATTTGCAATGAACAAAGGTCAAGTGTATGATTCACTGTACATATCCCTTGCTAGTGTCTCAACTTCTGTACATGACACTTTCCATGGTTTGGCTTTTGGGGGTTTGGATTTCCCCAATTTTCACCAATTAATCGTTTTGATGAATTTTGATATTGTCTACAAGGCAACACTGCAATATAAGGTTCACTCTACAAAATTTCAAAGAAAGAAATGACAGTAAAAACTGGCGCTTTGGGAAGGAACATGTAATATGTGAAAATCAGACTAAAGAAAAATATGTAATTTACAAGTGCATATAGTATGTTGGACAAATCTATTATGCAGTATTGTATCTCTTTTTTATGTAACTTGAACAACAAATTTTGGACATTACTACTCAACCCATAATTTCACTCTTTGTGGATAACAGCTTCATATGTACACAATGGCAATGAGGAAATAGCAGTTATCTGTACCAGGCTTGGTCATTTAAGAATAGACCTATCATTCCCCCCATGTAGACAGCTTGTTGATAGTTGATGGTGCTGGTGGTTGTGGTTGGGATGGGTTAGAGGTGGAGATGTTCAATGATTTGAAATATGCATTGTTGCCTAGGCTTTGTAAAAGTGATGTCTGGTTGCTATGCAACTACTCCAAACCAGAATCCAGATATGATGGTATAAACGCCATCGGCCATCCCTCCACATGATTTCACATCTCATCTTACTTACATACTTTTTTAGCATATTTTTGGGAGAAAAAGTGTAACCAAATCCAAATCTTACCTGTTTTGGGCAGAACTTGCACCACATGGTGTAAGGCGGCTTGTAGGTTACCAATCCGGATGTGGGCGATGATTGACGTGGTGCCAGCAGGGATGAGGCGCACCTCCGTAACCCAATCCAGCTTATCATCCAAGGGACTTACAAGACTGGCTGTGTGGGTGAATATATCACCGTCAGGAGGAACCCATGGACCACAGATACTGCCACCAAGCTGTAAACAAATTGAGAAAGTAAAATATACTATAATTCTCTTACGATGAAAAATAATTGCTTCTAAATTTTTGATAAGAGGAATTCAGAGTTTATCCCCTATTTCACAATACATAAGTCAAACTACACCTTTGCAGACAACAGGTTGGTACCAATATCTTGATGGAAGGAGGGAGGGGGAAATGTTTTCCTTCAAGAATTATATGTGACACAATTAAGAGCTTGACTTGTGAAAGGCCCAGTAATTGTATATGACAATTTTTTTCACATTTTGTGGCATGTCAGCTATAGTTTCCAGGTCTACTTTCCTCAGCATGTTGAAATACCCGGTACTCAGCTTGTCAACACTGACTGTATATGGGTGTCCTGCAGTGATAGTGTTAATAGTCAAACTCAGATCCAAAGTTGAATTCGCTTGTCACAAATAACTAATGCATGTCTCGATCACACTGACACACAGCAAAGACAAACCATATACTGGGTATTTCAAAATGCTGTACATAGGTAGTGGACCAACTTTAAGAACTGCAGTTGATCAGATACACAGAACAAAATTACTGAAAAAAAAATCAAAAGTTATGCAACTTTCAGTACTAGATGAAGCAAAATGATACATCATCCTGGATGACTTGACCAACATTGTGACGACAGAAATTACATACAAAGGGTCTTTGAAATATTATTCCAGTGTCTGATGAAGTAAAGTGACTCTAATCCGGAGGCGGTCAAAGAAAAATCTGATTTATGTTGAACTCTATAAAAATTACAGTGTTTGCAGCTCTGCCATACATGCTGCCTGCTGTGCTGGGTGCATATACATATTGCAAATGCATGTTTATTGAAAGTACATTTTTTTATCACCTGAACTAATCAATCAGACATACTGTCATGTTAGTGGACGGTAATTCACACTGGCTTTGCACATCATTTCCATACACACTCACATCCATTGCGGCATTGCATCCATTAAGACTTGGCAGAGGGTGAAATCCATCAAACTCGTTGCCATACGTCCGCGGCACATACACCACAAAGGCAAAGTCAGAGAGAGCTAAAGATTTGCCATCAACCCATGAAATTTCTCTCAAAGGGTAACACCAACACCATATTTTGATTAGCCCACACTTGTTGAGCAACGATTCTACATCGTAGTGAGAGACATACGCGATTGTATTCTTACTATTGTGCCTGGGGCAGGTACTTTCTCTATGCTACTGACTTACTCAAATATGAAACCAAAATCAGGAAAAAATCACGTTTGTCAACTAGAATTGGAAAAAATGACATCAATATGTGAAATTAGGAACAATTCAGTGACATTTGCTCTTTTTTTTGCCATATAACTGCTGGCAACTTGTTCTGTTCACAATCTGGAGTCGTTTTGTGCATCGGTGCAAGAATCTCTAGTTTACACATATTATAGGAAACAAGCATACAGTTTCTAATAAGCAGAAGAAACATGGAGTATTTACCAATATGTAAATGTCTTATTAAAAACAAAATACATTGGCAAAACATAGATGAATGTTGCTGCCAAGGCAATGCTTAATAATTTACACAAAAACTTTCCTGTGAATTGAGTGCCTGAACAAACGTTGAGGAGTGAATTCTATTATGGAGAAACTTGATCAGCAAGATAAATCTATTGAAAGAGACCACTTTAATCAACACTGGGAAAGCTAATATGTCACAATGCTGATTCATTATCAACATGTCTATCTCCATCTTTGAGGATCTTTTGGTTGTCATAGTTACAGTGTTGCCATGGTTACAAGTTTTGCTGCCCATAAGGTATTATGGCATTGACAGAGGTATGCAAGTTTTTGAGTCAGCAATTGCTAGCTGTTTTAATCTTTGACGTTGTGATTTTTAAAGCTTTCAAAACATTCACCCTGACTTTTACAATTGTCCCAGACTTGTGAACATACATCGACTGGAAAACGATTATGTCCGGCATGAGAGCTGGGGAGCCTATGAAGATAGAATGCACAGAAACAAGAAATGTTACGACAGTAAAACCTCTCTTAACTGAACTGTTCAGGGACCAAGAAAATTGTTCGGTTTGGAGAGTTGTTCAGTTTATAGATGTCCTTCTATTGGAATGGGACTGGGAAAGGGGTCCAGTTTAGACAGGTTTCCAGTTTAGACAGAGTTCGCTTTAGACAGGTTTCACTATCTTTATCCCTTAGGTGTGACGTGGTTTTGCCCAAATCTACAGCTATCAATGGCGATTGTGGACCTGTTAACATGTAATCTGCATTGAACAGGTTGAAATTGCTTTATACCTATACATGTCTGTGGATCTAAACCTGGTGTTGACTTTAAAAATTGAAACTCTCTGAATTTTCCCGAAAAAGTGTCAGGGACTTGAGTGGAATACTCTTGATTTTTTTAAACGATGGTTTTGTAAGTCATCTTATAACAATGAATACCTATAGTTGTGACTTCCATTCTCTGGAACTTACAGTATCGGTATATTATACATATGTGTTAATGTACAGGTAATCTCAAAGATTGAGTCTCTATGAAAAGCTGCAATGTGAAAGCCTTTGACGTCGAATACGTAACATTTTTCAGAATACGAAAAAAAATTGACAATGTAAAAATGGTGAGTCCAATGAACAAATCTTAAGTTCCACCCTAGCCTGACGGACACTACAGACAATAAGTGATCAGTCTAAAGGATAATTCCCATGGTTTGATTGAAATAATACCTATCAACTAACCTGTCTGACTGTCATCTAATAAACTCCCTGTCAAATAGATGCACTATCCCATTCTTAATTACTCTCTGACAAAATATATACCCTTGTCATTTCCTGGCCCCCCTACAATGTCCATTTCAAGACAATGCAGCGATGACAGCAATCAGGGTCTTCAATTTCCTTTTATCAGACAATTATTGTTGCTCACACAAAATCACAAAGGACAACTGTCAGTGACTTTTACGTAAAATAAATAATCTTTTGTCTTTTTCAAAAGTGCTCATTACATTTTGCTTTCTTTAGATATATGTTGTTATTTCTGTGCCCTTTGCAAGCTTAACAAAATCAACAACTTCAAAACTGGGCATTATTAGTTGCTTCGGGCAAAGTTACTTTACTTTGTACTCTGTTGACTGTTAATATTACAGTGACATCCATCAAAATCACAAAGTTCAAGTCCGATGACAAACAGACAGCCTTAAACCGGGCACTTTGATTAAATATGATTCACACATTATCAACTGAAACTGAAGATTTAAATAAAGATTATCTGATTCACACTGTCAAAAATTACTTATGATCCACTCCTTTTTGTTCTCAACAACCTGGTAAATCAGACTGGTGGCCAATTTACATAAAATGTACAATTTGCATACTTTATATCATGCAAATAAATCCTTTTGACGTGTATAATAGCTAGCACTGGGCAAAATGCTTGATATGCATCAATATACACAACATATACTGACTTAGTACATTTGTCAAATACTTGTAAAATGGACAATACAGTATACACTTGGTGTGCAAAGATCTGCATTACGTGTACTCTTGTTCTGCATAAATATACGCTACGTATATCAACGTATATGTTCCATACAAAGATATATGTTACGTATACCACTAATTTTGTGTTCCACATACATCAATATACGTCAATATACTGAACGTATATCAAGCATTTTGTTGTTGACGTACAGATAGATTTGAAACAGAGGTGGACCATCCCTCAAAAACCCCTCATGGACGACTTTGCAAAAGGCAAATGAAATATAAGTGACAAGTGAACTACCAATGAACAAATTTCCATGAAATAAAGTATTGATTTAATGATAGACTTGAATACCTGGAACCATGGACTGGAAATTGAGGCTTAAAGAGGAAGTGGACTGCAAAATCACTTGTGGACTTTTCAGAGACACTTGATATAGCTCATTACTCACAACAAAAATCATAACTGATATCGCAGTTTTAATTAGAATCAATTAACATAATAAAATGGGCTCAGCTGGCAGTCATGAAATATGACACAATCTCATTGAAATGAATCATATGTACAAGATAAGCTAATTGTTTTATAATAATTGAAATACATCATGATTGACAAGATACATGACAGCTATGGGTCAGAATGGAATATAACTTGGTTACCATGACATTTTTAATTAGGATGATTTGAACTACTGCAGCTGAAACATAAGCTGTGCCATACACCTCTGCACACATCATCTTTGAAAATTTTACAAACGTCATTAAAAAAATATAATAAATCTTTAAAAAGCTCACTGACAACTCTTAATTACTAATATCCGTCAAAATGATAATTAATCCTAATGAGAGCATTTGAACTTGCAAAAAAATTAACGTTCTAAATGTAACTTTAATTGGAGTGGTTACAAGTCAAATTTCACGTTCCATTAAATTTTATCAGTTGTCATGCTTCATTTAATGTCTATTGGGAATTATTCAATTTTTGTTCGTGGCAAATGTCAAATGTCAAACAGAGAGTGCATATTTTTTGCTTCAGAGATACTCCATTAATGACGCAACTTGGTTTTGCAAATCGATATACTGGTACCTAGAAGTTCTGCATGATTTGAGATGATGTAGCTTTACTTATGGATAGGGGATTCATTGAAAGTAAGGCCTGTGATTTTATTCCTGAGCTGTTGAAATGTCTTGTGACAAATGAGGATACCGTATCGTGCATAGATGAATAGTGCATTAAGGAGAAAAATTCACCATCTCTTGACATCTAGAAAAGGATCAAACCACTGGCTAACGGAACTGTGCCCTCCTGGTACTTTCACAGCAATGATACAAGTACTTTGATCAAATTATTTCTAATATCACTGAAGACAAATTTCCGAAATGTAAAATACCATTTTTATCTCGTTGTGCTTGTTAATCAAGTAAAGCTGGATAACACCAATTTTATATATAAAATAAGCAATCATTCCAAGTCACAAAACTAAACTAATACAATAAACCATTTCAACATAAAATAACACCAAAAATAGTTTATGCATTGTGATTTTGAAGGAATGACAATATTCATTTCAAATTACAAATATTATATCATGAAGATAAAGTTAAATATTCTTATTCAAATACTTCATGGTTAAAAAGCCAGTACCTGTATAAGCTCTTGCAAACTTTTTCACTAATTTTGTTTTTAAATGTCAAGTACAGCTTCTTGTTCTACTTCTCAAAGCATGTCGAAATACACAGTTTTCAGCTTGTCAACCTAGCCTGTACTAAGACTGCATCGTTGACAAGTGAATTCAAGTCCGGACCAGAATTAAAATCTAAACAGTATCTGTTACAGGGCATTTTACATGTCTATATGCTAAATAGTGGGTGTTTCAAAATGCCTTGGGTAGAGCAAGAACTTGCAATTGACAAACACAATTAAAATGGAGAAAAAGTCATCTCAGTTTTGAGTTACAGCTACTGGCCATTCAGCATTTTTTAAAATTACATTAATTGGCTTGCACTGATTACGATGATTATCAAATGTAAAAATCAGTAAAACCTTTGTCTGTGACTGCATGTAGATAAACTGTATTCAAGGACATCTGTGCTTGTGTCCTAACTTGACCTGCTTTTTCAAATCTCCAAGTCAAAAGAACAACTTCTCCAGAGAGAGTCATACCTCTGGAGTTGTACAAATACCCAAGCATTCTGAAGGCTTGTTGTCATAGCAACATGGCAGGGCATAAAAAGGCACTCTGGCAAACTTTGCCATTGATTTGACAGCGGTATCTACGGAACACAATTACATTCACACACTCACTGATCAGTTCAAACATTTACTGTACAGCATACAGGGAAGCAAAGT
This sequence comes from Ptychodera flava, assembly GCF_041260155.1. NCBI lineage: Eukaryota > Metazoa > Hemichordata > Enteropneusta > Ptychoderidae > Ptychodera > Ptychodera flava. The sequence goes on from NC_091935.1 coordinate 23,850,311, forward strand.
GTCTTTACATACATTATTTTTCGCGCATAGCTATTTTTGTCAGTTGTTTATGTGGAAGAGAGCCTCTCCAGGTACAATGAATCACTTTTTTTTCACACAATCAATCATAGATTCACTGTAAAGTTTCTTTGTCGACGACTACAGTAACATGTACAATTCGCCACAGATGAAATTAGTTAGCCCTTTTATAAAGATTCAGTGCAGGGTATAAAAGGCTTAGTGTACTATGTGCCCTCAACAGCATGCAGACCTGCTTTGCAATGAGAGAAGTTGCAAACACGACATTTGTTATTCAAAATCAACGTCTTTTCAGCTTTTCTAAAACACTGACTATTCTAGATACAGCAGCAGTTGAGTCTTCTGGTCACATTGTATACAAGAAGACTACTTGTAACACATGCTGGCACTTTGTAAACTACTTGCATACTCGTTGCATGCTCGCGCTCTTTTTAAACTTGACTTATTGCAACCATTAAACTGGGTGATAGGCTGAGGTGTCAGTTTTCCTATTCCAAGGATAACAGACCAGCATGGCCATATTCCATGGAAAACTCTTATCACACTGGTGCAATATTTCAACACATTGCGATGGTCCATTAAAGTGGTTGGAAAGGCTAGAGCGTCAGTTATAAATTTCAACAAAACTATTAAAATATAAAAGTAGTCAACATTCTCTGTGGAATAAAAAAAACTAGACATTTGGGCACAAAGGCATTGCAGAGTTATAGCCTGTTAAACTTCTAAAAAACTGACCAAATAAGAAGAAGTTGGGGAGTCCTTAGTGTATTAACTATGGTAGAGGTCCCCTAGCTTTTAATAAAATGTTTGAAAAGGGAAAGTCATTATTTGCTGTTTTTCAGGAAAGTTTGACAAGGCGGTGCTGGCATTCAGAGTGAGTGACTGCTATTGTAAATGCATTTTTAGATTCTTTGAGTGTCAAAGAGGTGTCAAAAGTGAGATTAACCAAAAAAAACTGCTCTATGACTTCAAAAGGGAGTGCAAATATGGCTTGTTTTCAACATTTTTGACAGAATAACAGTTTTCCTACATAATTGTATACCAATTTAATCCAACTTTGAAATGAGATATGGACATGGAATTTTTACAGCCTATTAACAAGGTTACAGATAAGATTTGTACGGCACAATTTTTCTGTATTTGAAGTACATTTTGAAAAATCACATTTTGAAATTTGAAAGAATTTTTAATAATTTTTTGATATATAAACCCATGTAAAATCATAAAAACAAATTTTATTTACAAATCCTGCCGTACAAATCTTACAATAAATAGTGTCAACATATTTATAACTAATTTGGTAATATTAATACTATCCAATCATTATTAAATTCAAATATGTAAAAAAAATATGAAAAATTAAATTTTAATATTTGCTGGTGTCATATTTCAAAATCATGGCTGCAAATATACAATTTTTATATTCTTTGGAGAAAATATTAACTAAGGGAGTTATCCTGAAAATTTGAACTAAATATCTTGATTCTAACACTTGAAACTTGACATTAACTCTGAGAAAAGAATTGGTGCAAAAATAGCCTTTCCAACCACCTTAAGTTTCCTTTATACTTTGAAAAAAACTTTGAAAACCTCTCTCCCCCATCCCTAGCTTCAAGGCAGCTATCATGTTAGTTATGTTCAAAGTAACATTCACTTTTAGGTTTTTTGTCATGCGATACTTCCAAATTATACCTTCACTGACCTGAATGAAGAATCTTTATCTTAAAAGGTGACGAGAACATGAATCAAACACAGTTGCCAGGCGAATGCCACATGAATTAAAGAAAATATTGCATAGATCATCAACAATCTTAAAACAGAATTTAATTGTTACATTAAGGTCGCAGGCCCCAGAGTAGGCAAAAGATTCTTCGGATGCAATGTACGATCAAAATGAGTTTGTTCTCACTGGGTATTTTTAATCAAATAGCTCTGAAAACGACAGAGTTGCAGAGTTGTTTTTAATAATGAAGCAAGATTAGCCTTCAGAATAAATTAAATTCACTGTTTTGATTTCCAGGCTAGCTTTGATATCCATCTTGTGGTAACTTCCTGCGGTTTCTATCATGACACAGGCAGTGAAAGGAGACAGGAAACGCCCTTTGAGCCGTCTCCTAGCAACAGCGCTGAACCAATAATACATCTATTCTGCATCAGTTAGAGATCCTCAATTTGAGCTGATCTGTCAGAGCTGTCAAAGTTTCCGCTGTGTTTACAAAACGGGAGAAGCAGGTTATTCCAACACAGGAATAGAGTCTTTACGACTTTCAATGACTTCTTTCAATTCCGCTCAGAGGAAGAAAAAGAAATACATTCAATTTGATTTGAGCAGAAGTGTAACTGACGCAAAAGTGCCACACACTAGGTCTAACTTATCACAAGGTCCTCTTTAATGTCACAACACGGGGATTTCATTTGACCTTAACTTGACAATGTCAGCCACTTTATTAGTAATACTGGCATTATTTTTTCAAAAAAGTGTTAACACACGTAAAATAGAAAAATAAACTTTTGTTCAGTTTTAAACACGAAACACATTAAAAAGATAAGTCCAATTTCTTTCAATATCTGTTTCTAAATCAGAAAGCTATTATCACGCAAAACTGATATATTCGGGAAATGGATTTTCAGTGTCTTTACAACAGTGAACATGAGGACTATCACAGCAAAACACGCACTGATTTTATTTTTAAAACAACATGTGGAACAGCAGTTGCAAATAATAAAATTCTAATTAACGTGTATTTAGATTATCTGTAATCTCATTTGTGCACTTTAATTCTCACATGAAAATATGAAATGCTGTAAAATTGGATAAGGCCAAAGTAATTAAATTCTTTGTTTTGCGTCCCTACCCGCCTAGGTTTTTAAGGTTTTCATGAAAAACACACACAGTGTATTTGAATAGGAAATTTTAGGACATACCCGCTTAGCTTTTCTGAACTAAAATTTTGTTACAATTTTGTATTTGCTGCAATCAAATTACATTGTGTTAATTTTCTTGTGTGTGTTTTTCAGCCGCTTAGACGCGTACCTTTTCCCATTTAGAGTGGACGCAAAACAAAGAATTTAATTACTTTGGCCTAAGTTGCTATTGCTGCTAGACCTGAACATTTTAATGAATTAATTGAAAATTGTTTGATCCGGCAATATTCATTGTTTACATGTTATATAAAATCATTTGTTTATTTGTTATATAAAAATCATATGGCGGCATTAGAAATCAAAAGAAAATTTCATCAAGTGAACAAATCTCAATAAGGTCACCCCTAGAAAGCTACCCAACAAAGTTGAAAGACTACGTATAGTGACAAAGGAGAGAGACAGACATAGTCACACACAACTCAGAGAATTCATAAATCAAAGCATCAGCTGTCCCAGCATCTGTATACCACAATATGTCATTTCAATACGACATCAGGAAAACGATGCTCTCATAAATAATGTAGCTCGCGTGAACAGAGTGCAAAGTTATTTTTGCTGACAGACGTGATCATAAAATCCATATACCTGGTTGACTGCCATACAGTCCACTTAAAGCTTTTCTTGCTTTTTGATTTAAAATCAATATTTCCAGTGTTTTTATGACCGTGATATTTACTCAGAAACAAACAAAAAAAAGCATGTCTCGCTGTGCACATCGTGAAAATATTGATGGGAACTAACCGTGTGAAGTCAATATCAAAATGATTCATTCACTTACAGCGTAAATGTCAAGATTACACATCCTACAAAGGGAATAAATTTAAAAAAATATTTTGAGAGTATTGCCTTGGGGGTAAAAACATTAGTCGTGTTAGGAGTGTGGATTTAATAAAAGTGTACACACAGTGTATACTTTCCAACAATGCCAACTGCGAAGTTAAAGACATAAAAATATTCACTGAGTAAACCTGCTGGAGGCATGAATTGCATTGTCAGCAGAGCGGGAAGACAGATATTGGTGTACTGGTACTGTTTTTAAGGGAGCAAAAATGGACCTATTTATGCTCTCCTTGCTCTTTGTAGAGTTTGAACTTCAATAAAACCCACTAAGTGCTTCCCCTTCTGTTCATCAAGTAGATAGATGTCACATGATTTGCTCTTTATAGTGTGAATAGAAATCGTTTATCACAACGACAGTATAGTTATGACAGCCAGGCATTTCACCAGCACTGAATGTTCAACTGCTCGCTATGACACTGTGTGTCAGCATTGAGAAGGTTTACGGATTAAATGTCTGTGGTAGACAGTGGAGTTGTATCTGTCAAGGTCTTTCAAAATATAGTCAAGGATGAAAAAACAATGAAACCTTCAGGAAACACACACAGTCAGCTGAATCTCTGTCTCTCATCTCAAATATTTAACACAAGTAAACACATACACTCTCAAAACTCTGCTACTGCAGGTAACTAAAGATTAAGCCTCTCTACAGCTAACTATGCACGGCAAACCCCTATGGCACCAGAAACAACAGGACTAAACTAGACTTTTGCAGTGGAAAGCTAACAGGCTACTGTACTATACCCTAACGTCACTTGCTCAGAGCTGTGTATCGTTCTGAATGTTAAAATGCAATCTTGAAGCGATTCTGAAGACAACTGAACTGGATCAGATGGTCCAATTCTTCTAATGGAACAAAATGCCTCCGTCTTTGTACAAACGACAATACAATCAATTGTCATGCCTTTTGTTAGTTTGTTTTCTTGGGGCCGAGTCCTTGACAAGAAATAAAGTCTGGCTGTGATATGTCAAGTGTGAACAATCTGCACTGCTGACTGACTGCTCCTACTGTAAAGGCAAAACTGTGGATATACTACCGTATATGACGCTAGGTAACGCTGGTTGGGGTTGTCATTGTTGTTATATTGGCTACACTTTGTCTGATTTTTTACACCTCATGTATGTTTCTAGCCTACTCTCAACACTACAAAAGCAATTTAGCAGTCATCATACCAAAGAGCAGGCAGCGTTGGGTCAATACTCTTTACAATAATGTAGAGCAATTGACATATTTAAGGTAAAATTGATTTATCATTTCATTAAATGTGCTTGTATCTTCAACACAAAAGCCTGCTTCTTGGGGCTGAACTACATATCATGAACCTTTTTTTCTATTATATCCCTAAGATAAAAGTTACTTTGCCAATTTCCTTTATTATCTTCTTTTTAGGTACTGTCCGTGTCCTGGAATGCACCCCGTCTGTTGACAGTTTATAGGCACTTATTGGAATACAATTACATCCAATGTGAAGGACAGCTATGAATGAAGGTGGGGAGTTTGGGTTGAACTAAAGTGTGCAGAAAGTTAATGATGATAAAATTTGCAAACTGAAACAATGTACCAGCTAGTGGTCATGTGATAGAGACTGACACATGCCTATTTCAATCTGCTGAACAGAAACAGACATGTTTACCAATCACTGCTTGTGACAAACGATCATTATCATTAAACGTACATTAATTACCGCTGATGAGTGCTTGGCGCAAGTTCAGACCTAGGCAACACTCCACAGACCAATTCACTTGCACAGAGAAACAGCTTGTTGATTCACAAAACACTGCTATCATTTAGAAAGACTTCCTGTAGCTCTCATGGAAGCACTGGCAATCAAGTCAGTAAATCATGGGCCTGCCCTTACCAGAGGCTAGCAGAGCAGAATCTTTCACAGTTCAGTATTAAGATCATGGGCCTGCCCTTACCAGAGGCTAGCAGAGCAGAATCTTTCACAGTTCAGTAAATCATGGGCCTGCCCTTACCAGAGGCTAGCAGAGCAGTATCTTTCACAGTTCAGTATTAAAATCATGGGCCTGCCCTTACCAGAGGCTAGCAGAGCAGAATCTTTCACAGTTCAGTATTAAAATCATGGGCCTGCCCTTACCAGAGGCTAGCAGAGCAGAATCTTTCACAGTTCAGTAAATCCAAACACTGCTATCATTTAGAAAGACTTCCTGTAGCTCTCATGGAAGCACTGGCAATCAAGTCAGTAAATCATGGGCCTGCCCTTACCAGACGCTAGCAGAGCAGAATCTTTCACAGTTCAGTATTAAGATCATGGGCCTGCCCTTACCAGAGGCTAGCAGAGCAGAATCTTTCACAGTTCAGTAAATCATGGGCCTGCCCTTACCAGAGGCTAGCAGAGCAGTATCTTTCACAGTTCAGTTTTAAAATCATGGGCCTGCCCTTACCAGAGGCTAGCAGAGCAGAATCTTTCACAGTTCAGTAAATCATGGGCCTGCCCTTACCAGAGGCTAGCAGAGCAGTATCTTTCACAGTTCAGTATTAAAATCATGGGCCTGCCCTTACCAGAGGCTAGCAGAGCAGAATCTTTCACAGTTCAGTATTAAAATCATGGGCCTGCCCTTACCAGAGGCTAGCAGAGCAGAATCTTTCACAGTTCAGTAAATCATGGGCCTGCCCTTACCAGAGGCTAGCAGAGCAGTATCTTTCACAGTTCAGTATTAAAATCATGGGCCTGCCCTTACCAGAGGCTAGCAGAGCAGTATCTTTCACAGTTCAGTATTAAAATCATGGGCCTGCCCTTACCAGAGGCTAGCTGAGCAGAATCTTTCACAGTTCTTCGATTGTCAAATGAAATACTTCAAAAAGTAATATGTGCAAGCTCAGAGAATGGAGTTGATCTGAGGTCTGCTGCCTTGGCAGTATTGATGCTGTGTTCTGACCTGATTCTCACTTCCACAGTGTGGATTATTTTATTGCTCTGCTATTGACATACTTATGGTGCTTCTCTTGGCCACTGGGCAACAGAGACTCACAAGAGAAAGCAGTCATTTGGAAGTAGAATAGATATGACTTCGATTTATTTTCTCTACAGAATGCAGACATAATGGGTTATATTTATTGAAACTTGGCGATGCGGATCCTGACTACACTTAATATTCATACAAAATGGTGAAATTTATTGGACATTAACATTTTCTTTTATATGTGCTAAAATTTTAATCACAAATGAAATTATATAGCCTAGACCAATGATGGAATGACAACTGCAATAAACACCTGATTAATTCAAATAATGACAACGTAGAAATTGATTACACTACACACTATGTAAATAATGACAACATTTACAATAATACTCCTTCAGTGCTGTATCCATATTATGCAAATTACATGAAGAAAAGCCTTTCAAACCATTCTAAGGTCTGTGGTCAAACTTATTTGGAGTTACATGTGGGCAAATCTATCGATGTTCCCCGCTATGTTTTGCAAATTACAAGAATAAAATGCCCATGGAAATCATTTTTACAGAGCAACATGAAGTAAAATTTTATAGTAATATTATGACAATTAACGTACCCTTTTCAGTCAAGCAAATCTCATGAATAGACGCCTATTGAAATTATTTAAGAGAGTTACATGCAGTAAAATTTGTCATAAAATTATACGTAATGGAAAATGACTGTACACATTAATTATTTGCTTTTACAATGATTTCTGTTATAATTTACTCTCTGGCAAAGAACTGGGTTAAGCTGAGGTTGATGTGGCCAAACAGCAAACAGATCCACAGGTAAATATTTCAGTGTGGTACCAGCGCTCGGTACGAACAAGGGCACAATTCAAGTTCATAAGTAGGTACAGTATAATATTTACACACCCAGAATTTGAATTGGGGAATTCTACTTGAGCGAAGAGATGCACACATTTCCAATGATGATCAAACCACTCATCTTGAATAGACCGTAGAGATTTTCTAACCACTTCAAAGTCAATGGATTGCGACGTACACTTCATTGACATTTGTACTGCATTTGACATTTTGCCAAAGCTCAGTGACAGCTATCCGTCTGAAGCAGGGCTCAAGGAATTTACAGTGGCAGTCGGTTTCTGTTGAAATTTTTAGGCAGACAGTACAGACTCCTAAAGGAGATGCATTTAAAAGAAAAATCGTGAATTTTTTTATAAGCGTATAGATTTCTCGTCACTCACCCTTCCACTGAACAAAATCTGTCAGCGAATTGTTTCCCACTTGTATGCAATTAGTTGTGTGTTCTGACTGCTGTCTTCAGTGTGGACAGGCATTCCACCACACGTGAATAAGATAATTGCAACACTTGTGTGCATGAGACATTATTGACAGATGCCAGAGTATCTTAAGCTAGTACCCCATATCGGGGTAAATGACAAGTCAAAAGGCTGTTGTCCTTTTGCATCGGTCAGGCATATCAGAAAAACGTTCCTAATGAGAACAATTGATTCCCTTGGTTGTCATTTGAGAAAGCAAAACATGCTTACCGTGATCAGCAATTATTCTATATGCGATAACATTACTGACAATCCAAAAAGTATTTTCAGTGAAATCAAACTACACTTGATCAACAGCAGAATTACGATAACAGCAGAATTACGATCAGAGTTGAAGTACTATACCAGTAAGTTTGTACCATCAGTAATTTCAGATAAATTCAAACAGGTCTGTTGTTGTACCTTCCTTAGATATTTCTTGCCCAGAACACAATTTACCGACTCTTGTTTGCAGATTTTGTTCATCTATAATAGTTTCAACCATGATAAAGTCAAAAAATACTTGTAAATGAAACATCATGCATCTCACGCTTCAAGGAGTAATTTGAACCTGTGATCCGGCAAACGCCACAAAGAATTTCCCTTTGAAACATAAAACATTTTTGAGATAAAGGAATGGATCCTACACTCATTTCTGTTTTCCATGATATCCATACTAAGCTTCAGTGTCCTATTCCAACGGATTTTCCCGGGATTTCTCATCCCAATGTGAAAGCGCTCATGATGGTACACAGAGTAGACTTTCCACTGCTGATTGATACATTGTACAGTAGAGTGTGCAACGTAGCTCTGCAAATAATACCACATACTTCCACATAAGTGGAACTGCAATGAAACCCAAGTTACGCTTTTGAAGCGAACGGATATTGACAAAGAGCCGGGAAACCATTCCGACAGGATATGCCAATCCTAATGGTGGATTTACTTCATTTGTACGAAGTCTATAGCAAAAAGTGGCGGGCATATGTACAATAGTCTCTATGTAGAATATAAGAACCTTTGAGGTGTATTGTGAAAAGTGGCTACGGTATTTGAAAGGCTCCTTTGGACTACAATTATCAAAACTGATATGCAGCACAAGTGATGGTTACGCATTTAGTGTCCCATTCTGTTCCACTCAGAGGGTTGCTACAACCTCCAAATACAATCCATTTAAATTTCAAGAACATGCTTAAAAATAAATTATCATTTATTCATTTATGCAAAAAAACACCAATAGACAAAGGACATTTGTACTCCAAACACCGGCTTCTGAACTTGACACAACATGACACACGCACGATCTACAAAAAATTTCGACATCATTTTCATGTTCAGTTAGCGTATATATTGGCCAATAAATGCACCCACTCACTGATATTGTTCAGCCACAGAAAAATTGGCCTCGTACGTCAGATTTATGAAAAGATCTTCATTGTGGTATTGAATATGGGTGAATTCAGATGCAAGCACAGATATGTCATTTCACATCACATTCGGATGTACACTGTCTCCTACATGAGTAGTCTGCTCGAAGTAGTTGATAATTCAACATGCACAGAACAGACAGATGATACCATGGTATTATGTATTGCACGTATTTAGGAAAGCCTACAAAAAAATGTTGAAAATCCATTTCAAGAGAAGACAGCTGCATATATTTACAGTATCAATCATGTTCAGGATTTCCAATGCAATAGAAGAAAATTTAAATTTAATGATTTCTATATGATAAAATCTCTCTGCTCGTGAAAGAAAAAAATTAAAACCGTGTTTTCTACACACACGAAAATGATTTAATCCATGAACAGTTGAAACCTCACTTCCAGCAAAACTGCAAATCAATATGCAATTTTGAAGAGTATATAAGTTCAGAAATTCATACAGACCAATAACACTGTCAGAATCTGTATATGATCAATCTCATATACAGCTATGAATGATTTTACTATGGAATAAGTCTGCCACTTGCCAGACTGGATCAAAAAAACGCAGGCTTTACATTATGTACACAATTTTTTGTGCTTTGTGCTTTCCCACCTTGCAACATTCAAGGATCTATAGACCTTGCTAATTTTATACTAATTGTATAATGTGTGTCGGTATAGATTTCACCCACTTCACAATCTACAGATGTGAATAGGCTCTCTTTTAAACCCTCTTTGGCAAAGCTCTCTCTTTCCCTCAACAATTTGAGCTTAATTTGAGCTCAAGTGGCTCACCAACATATGCAATGGGTTGGCATTGGACTTGAGCCTGTTGACGATTATGTCAGTGCTTTACTAAGATTTGGTGCCTTTCATAAAATTCTTTGATTGCTGTCCACGGGCAGCCAGGTTTTCACACAATGGTGAAAAACTCAGTTTTTAAGGTATTACAGATTAATAACATTTATTTTCTTTACCTTGCCCCAAAATAAAATTAGAGTATGTATATATTGTGTTTAAATTCTGTGTTTTTTTTTTCACCTGGTGAAAGGGTAGGCTTGAGGAAAATTAAAGGGTGGCACACAAATAATTTTATTAAAGGTTTTGCTTCTAATCTTCAGATACGTCAAACTAAACTAGCCGCATCAGCTTTTTTCATACTCTCTTTAATGTTATGTAGGACAGAAAGAGCTAATATCGGTAAGCCCACATGAATAACCGAGTTCTCAACAATGTACTTATCGTTGAATCATCTTGTTGGTCTCAGCAACTATCTGCACCAAAGAAAGGCTAGGATCACATCAGTAAAAAATATTCCCTTTTTCAGTGAGTTAAGTCTTTGTATTGGTCCGACAATCTGAACTTTCTCACAGCCCCTACTTTACTGCACATACCAGTAGCTTCTAAGGCCAAAAACTTGTAGGAAACTAGTTTTTTAATTTCAAGTTAATTTTTTTTTAGTTCAAGTGGAGCCAACTGCTTACATGGAAATAACAAAAACAGGAATTTTGTATGACAATTCTGACACTCAGCCTCAAAACAAACTCCACAAACTGATATCATTGGGAAATTAGCATATCCAGCTTACTGTCAAAAGACATATGTTGAAGTCTCCAAGTAGATTGATTATGACAGATGACATAATTACTACCGTAATGCACATGCAGTGTCAGTATAACGGTATTAAAGGATTGAGTCCAGTGGTTGCAATATATGTTCAATAAATCCTCGACAATTATTGAAGAACGATCTACCTGGTCAGCTGTTCAGAGCATCAATCTTGCTATACCAATCATGAAAGTCCCTGAAAACTTGCTTGACAGTTTTAGAGTGTGTATAGGATTAATGAATAACATTCTAATTTGAGGGCAAAAGGTATACAGTTGTGGAAAGACATGATCAAAACACATGCAGGCAATCTGGCATTAGAATAGCCTTTGACAACTGCTGGTTGGAAATCAAGGAGTTAGGCTGAAATAGCGAGAACTCTGCTATCGCTGTCCGAAAAAGAAGTCATGATTACTCTACTAAAAAACACATTCACGAAATTAGTTTTTATTCACAGACCTGGACTCAGTAAACTGTGACAGAAGAAACACCACAGACACACTTGAGCTGTAATTGAAATGTCAATGATAAGTGTAAAATCAATGTGAGCTACTTATGCACCTTCACCTCTGTATACACAAAGTATACATTATAACGGTACTTATAGACGCAACACTGGAAAACGTTTTCTCATGTGCACAGTCGCAATTACGCTGTTTCTCAAAGCTTATCTAGCCATTGTGAGTATATAACAGCCACACAATCCCTCTTGTCTCTTCTCTGCCTCAAGGTGATCGTGAGTTTGTATTGACAATGCAGGAACTCAACAATTGTTGGACATCAATTAACGTTGAGGAATAAAGACCACTATATGTAAACTGTGTTCAAGGTTAATAACAGCTTTAATCCTATAAGAACAGCTGCAGGGACAGATCTTAGCAATCTATCTGCAGGGAGTTCAAAGGGAATTGGAACAGAATCAAAGGACAAAATTCAACAAACAAGGACTCTATTCTCAGTCCCTGGTCCTCAAATTATTGCAAGGGTACTTTTGTTGACTTAGACTACTGTAATCCTATTTTCCCTGTTGAAATTTCAAACTTTGGGTGAATGTAGTTGATTATACATTGACAACTATTATGATTTGTGTGGTTCAAAACAAACTGAATAAGAATGACGATAGGCAAGTCAATTGGCAACACAAGGCTTAAAAGGGCAGCTTTTTTATCACCTTTTTTTCCTGCAAATAGATTGAACTTTCAAAAAACAAAGGACTGACATAAACAGTCTATGTCAGCAACCATTCCTGCAAGAACCAAGGATTGGGGACTGCCCCTTTAAGATTAGAGACAGTGTTTATTTGCGGATTTATCCAGTCTTATCTTCTTCACTGAAATACCCCGTCTATTCAAAATATATATTCTTTAATTTTATAGATGACGTTATCAAAAATCTGCCAGGTAGTTATAATTATGGAATTACAGTGAGGCAAAGCTTTTAACAAACTTTCATTTTCTGATACTGCAAGAGCTGTATATCCTACCTTAAAAGTGATTTCAGGACAAATATCCTGCCTGCTGAATGAGTGCTGTATACGATAATTACAGAACAAACACATCTATAGTTGTTTGAAATCTATCACAGTTTTTGTTGTTGCATGCTTAACTCTTTCCTCAACAGGATTTCAGGGATGGGCCACCCCAGATTTTTTTGTTGTTGTTTTTTTCTTTTTTTGGGGGGGGGGGGGTTGGAGGAGGGCAATCTACTTATATGTTACTAACCATACAAAAGAATGTAGTTTCAAAACAATAGAGTAAGCAAATCGTGCGTTGTTATGTAAATTGCAATCTCTGTGTTTTTCCAAGCTGCGGGGAACTCTATGTTGATATAAAAACCAGACTACTCATTTTGAAAAAATTGCTGGAAATTGAAAGGCGCATTTCTTTTTTAAACATCTCAAAGGTTAATTCAAGCTTTGTCACGACAAATAAACACACCAGGGTTCTTGTGAAAAGCTGGGAAATATGGCAAAGTTCCAAAACTTTCAAGGAAACAATATGAATTCTGTTTTACTTGTCCAACAATGAAGAAACTTTGTCCTGAATGAAAAATCAAACTAGTTATCTGAAAGAGCTGGACACCACATAGCTAATGAATGTTTTTTCCTTGCTATTGCTCAACACATAATTGATATACCTGGGGTTGCTGATATAAGCACCTAGTAGATCTCGATAACAGTCGCTGCAATGTTGTTTTTAAAAGTAGTGTCGCTGTATGTAATACATGATTTATAAGCGCAATCTACCAAGCACCATTCCTCCATAAAGCTGGGCGCAGATAATAATCAGTTGTATTGAAGTCCCTGGCACAATCATTCCTTTCTTTTTGAACAAATCTATTGTAAGACATCTCCCTTCTAGTACAGGCTCACCAACAAATTACATTCTTAGGGTTTTTTAGTTCACTGCAATACACAAACAGAAACAACAGTAACTGCTAGTACAGACTTTAATGGGATACAGTTAAGCATGCTTCATATCACAGCAGAAGTACGGACAAATTTCATACTGACTGGATACACAGTCATTCTCATGAGGAACAACAGACAACTTCCAAATATGAATTACAGATAAATTTGGAGGGTGCACTATCAATAACACTTGTGCAATGTGTCACAAAATATCACTCAAAGACAAAATGATTATCAAAATAATTTTTTTTTGAAAATAAAGCAGCAATTTATCAGTAATGCACTTTGTGTACATCTCTCCAGATCAATTTCACAAGTTTCAGTTAAGTCATTTGAGAAGTGTTGTTCATTTAGGATTGTAAATGAAGGAATTCAAACCTGAACACATCATGCCTTTGTGGCGGTCAATGACGACAAGCATCATTCCCTACGTGTAAGTTTGGATAACAAGTCTGTGAATTAACCTTGCATTTTGAGCTGAAAAATCTGAAAGAGCTAAAAATCAGTTGCCATGTTGAAAACAAAGTAATAGCTTGTACACTATGAAGACACTTTAACTGTCAAACAAGCTAGACACTTTTCACCTGACATTGCAATACTCAATATCATGTAGCATTTATTCATTTAATATCTTTCAATATACCTTGCATGATCTCACAAATGGTTGAATTAATATCTCAATAAGTATTATCAACTTATAGGTGCTGGTTACACTTCTGTTTTCATAACACCGTATTAGTACGGAGTACCCAACTTAACCTTCACTGTCATACCACACTGATGCAATATATGACATTGACAAAGTACAGGCACTGAGGGTCATCATCTTCCTCACAGTGAATGACATGTCTTGAGAGCTCAGCAAATAACCATTATCGCATCAAAAAGCGAATCTGAATCCAGATTTAATGAAAAAGCTTCACTACTCTATCCTGGTCTGTCACACAGACTGTGACTACATATTCATTAAACTACTATGTTCTCAAGATTAAATTCTAAAGACGGCCGACTTGGTCTTATATTTTAGAAGCTTTTAATATAACATGAATATTCTGTAGAAGGCAAAATAAATTACCTTTAGATCTCTTTCAACGACAAGCAAGGACACTTCCTCATGCACTTCCTTGTTTCAAGAGACTAGCTAGAAATATCTAATATCCAATTATTTTCTCAAGATGGTTTATCAGCGATTTACAGATGTATTGCTGAAGTTCAACCTCCTAATTAATGCTATAACACGTACAGTTAGTTACGCTTCAGATCCTTTTCATGGCCATTCAACAGACTCAAATTGAATTTTTTCTGAAGTTTTCTTTTTCGCAGCATTTATATTTTTATATGCTCATTTCTTCACCGATTCAAATTAACCTTTTTCTTCTTCTTCTTTCACTGATCAGATCAAAGACTTCCCCACTTTTCGATCACATCAAAAACGAAGAGTTTGTTATCAGATTACGCGTACGTCATTGCATATTGTGCGGTTTGTAGCGTTTGTTCAGGCCTCAAGCTATGTGTCTCACCCTGGTGTCATATTCTATTCACAGCTGCCTACCTTTCTTTTGAACGGACAACAACAAAATTCCATTTAATTGTCACCTGACCATCATCGTATTCATCAACTAGCAGAGCTCAATGGCCTGGGGCAAATGATGAGAGAATTTCAGTTCATTTGTCAGGATTGTCAAAAAATTTAAATGTCAGCGTTTATCTATTGATATGTCAGATCAGATTAGCCCCTGATTTCTTAATTTTATGAACATGTTAAAAATCACTCTATCAACTTGCTTCCAAAATATGCAAAGTAGCAAAATTGACAGTTCTTTCAATGCTGGTAAAAGTGACATGATGTAGATTTCTGTGAGACATCAACGTTGACAGGAGAAAATAATTTTGCCCCATCCATCTTTGACACTTGGCTGAATTTTGCCATTCACTGGCACTGACATGCTCTGAATTGCAACTCTATTATGCCATCCTCCCCCATATCAAAGTAACAGCCCATTATTCTTAGCACAGACCAGTATCAACAATTTTCCTTCAAGCCTAATGATGAACAAACGTGTGACCAGGCCATATTACATGAAACCATACTGTGGACAGCACTTGGAAACACAACTAGGATATCTTAAACTGACCACAAATGTTACTGCGTACAGACATTGTAAATTCTGAGACAATTTAATGAAAATGCCAACACTGATAACAAATCATTCCATCATGATTTTCATCGATAAACATTCTCATCAACTAAGTTTCCATGAATGAATATCATTCCATCATGTTTCATGCATTAGATGATCATTCGGAGAGGACAAATAGCTAAATCAAATTTTTTATTTTGTGTCATTGGAGATGGATAGTATGCAGTCTATACACTCTTCTGTACGGTACATCTAGATATAGAAATGTGGTTGGATGCCATATCAGATAAACATTCTTAGATGCTGTTTGCTTCTTTGCTGTGTTACTCCTGCTTGGGTGTGAGTGCTGAACTAAAATGAACACACAGGACAATGCCAGGCAGCAAAGCTGATCCTTGTACCTGATCATGGCAGGATTAGTGGCATATGTGCTGGAGAGTAACTAAACTGCTTAAACCCCGGTGCGGGGTATAAAAGACCCCTAACTCATCGAAAATTCATAATGGCGCTTGAGTGACAACTGGCAACAGCAAGGTAGACCGCTCCGTGAAAATCAGCCGAAGCGATTCTCAAACAAACATTATTGGCATACCATAAACATAGACTGTTTCATAAACACGTAGGCCATACAGGTATCCGCAAAGTTTCACAAAGCCTTTTAAATTACGACGATATAGGGGAAAAAATTGCTTTCGTAACAAAAAGGAAATTGCCCCCGGGGAACAGTCGTTCCGCGTTTCAAACAATTGTCAATCATTCAGTGACGCGCAGAGGTGTAAACTGGTCAAACATTTGCTGTGCCTACGAGAATAATTACGATGTAAACAAACCATGTGTACGCTTAGAGTTACATGTATATTGGCGTCCACACAGAATGAAAACTTCGTGGTTGTCATAAACTATTTTACTAACAAGCGTTTATGATGCAATGACATCGCGAAAGTGAGCCATTTTCGGTCGTGACTTAGGAAGAGATGAGTCAGTACCGGTACGATGTATCCTTGCGAAAAGTGCGTACACCGTATTTTACAGAACTGCAGGCAGAGTCCATAGTTTACAATGACATCGAAAACAACTAAATACTAAAGCATGGCGGTAGCCTCCATGATCAATTTAATTACAGTCAGTCAGTCAAAGAGAGCCACTTTTTTAAACACCCACAAATCTACGGCCGAAAGTACCGGTACGCTACAGTCGCTTTTGATATAAATGCTAGCCCTGAAAACCCGGGCTGAAAACGGCCGTATGTACACGTGTTCTCATGTGACATGTCGTGTTCGGAGGGTTGGTAAGGTTTTGACTTACCGGTTGCCCCAGTAATGTTTGGACTTCTGTTATGAGAATTAAACAAAGCTTGTAAAGACATCAAAACAGTATTTGTCAATGTCAGTTCAAGGTGAGCAAGTGAGCGTCATCACCCGATCGATCTTCTCTGAAAGGCTTAGGCCTATTGATACGTGTGTCCGAGATCGGTTCATTGAGTTGGCACTACATCGTAAGCTTTCGACAAAGGTTGGACTTTAATTTCTTCAATAACGGAGATATCTGTGAACCCAGTCCGTGGTTCATCCCATTGCTCCGAAAATAAACATAACTCGTGATGAGATGTCCGGGGTCACCATCAAAGCAACCGAGCAGCCGACCTCGATCGCTTACAGATATCGTGGTACGCGAGATTCATGGAAATCTCGATCCTTCCGTGATGTAGTGAACTTATTTTTTTATTTTAGCGATCGGTCATGACGTCGCGTCGTTCACCTATTTCCTACCATTTTCCTGACCGTGTTTCTCAGTCAATGTTCAGATCGGTAATTCGTGATTTCAACATGCGAAATAGCCAGCTTCGGATTATATTTAATGTTTATGTTTATTACTTTCTTGATGATTATTTCCACTACGTACGGCGCCATTTTCGTATGTGGATATGTGACCCCGAAACTTCAGTAAATCAACTCGGCAAAAACTTCAGTAGATCAACTCAGCACGCTTCTGTTTTTATGAAATTGTGTTTTTTCCTTCTTTCTTTTTTCTTTCGCGTATTGCGAAGGCTGTACCTAAGCTTATAGTCAGAGCGTGATTTGAGAGCAAACAGATTACGCAGATAATGCGAACGATAGCAACCGTTACCAACAGACTCATTATGCAGAGCCATGCCCCAAGACGCCCACCCAAACTTGGCATTAATCCGGATCCCGGTCCATTTCGCCCCGGGCTTTAAGGTGTGGCTGTTCTTTTCAGATAACAGATTGTCGGATAATTGCTCACAACAAGTTTTGTTAAAATTGTACCTCGACAAAAGGATGACGTGTGTTACACCTTGGAAACCTCCCTGAATAGCGTGCTGTGTGTGAAAGCGGTTCATTTTGCTTACGTGGTCAAAGAAACAGGTTTCCATTGATGGTCTAAATTTGCGAATTGTGCTGTTGATATCTATGAAACACCGCCATCCATGAAACCCCTGCCGCTCACAAAAACCAGATAACAGGCAGCACATGAAAACTGCAAGATTTTAACATTCACACATGCAGTTGACTATCGATTATCCAAACCTGTTTGCCGGCAGAGACTGTGAGATACTGAAAGTTATTCATATATATTTGACCTATCCATAGGTTTACAGTAGGTTGAGCTGCAGAAAAGTAAACCACTTACATGTCAGTGGGAGCCAAACAACCCATTGGTATGAAAAGGTGTTCACGAGTGGTTTGTTTGCGGGAGGGCATTTATTTTATTCTATCAGTGGGTAGGTATGATGCCATTTCTTTTGTGTCAGTCGGTGGGAGGGGCAAATTATTATTTTTATTTAGCACACTTCAGTTGGAGGAACAAAATCCTGTTTTGGGCAAAGGGGAACTTTTGTTGTACGAAGAGGGCACTGGGTAGTTCTTGTTGCGGGTTGAGAGGCACTGGGAGCTTTGGTAGTGGGTTGTGTTGAGGAGTGGTTAAAATTGTGGGTGGAAGCGGAACCCACAGCGAGGGGAGGGCAGTTGCAAACGGCTTTTTATTTTCCCCTCCAAAATTCATGCCCCAAAACTTCTTTTGGATGGAATATTCACACTTGAAAACACCTTTAGTTACAATTTCTTGAAAAGGCCAGGGCTTGTTGGCTGCCCCCTGACGTGTTACAAAGGAGAACACATTTGACAAAATGAGTACTTACACTGTCTTGGGGACATGAATGAACGTTGATGTGATGCAAACAGCAGTTGTCACTTGTTGCTGATTTGGCCGAGGGGCATTGAGTATTTGCACAAAAGTCCTTCGCCGTTGCACCATCACTGCAATAAAACAAGACGTCTTTAAATGTTAATACTCAGCATGAAAAAATCCAGTACAGGGGAATCTATGGTTTACAAAGGACCGGGAATCGATCGGAGACCAAGGAACTTCAATGGCGTGTACGGCGGCCGTCGTCGACAGCGCAGGGATGGTTTTTCGTGCGCTTTCGTGCCAGTGTCTTTCAACCCCTCTCAGCGCTATCATCGTCATAAGCGGTTGAAGTTAGCTTGTCAAGACACAGCAGGCAGAAAGATATAGGTCCCACAAGTTCACCGTCTTGTAATTGTACACAAACCAGGGAACCGTCAGCAGGTCAATGTCGTGCAGATGTGCGTGCAACCACTGGCCCTGCGCAACAGCCTCCTTCCGAAGTTTCAGTCACGTGACCACTCGTTAGCCTTGAAAGTTTCGAGCAATAGACGAGTGTATTAGCATAAGGCATTCTGATTGCCAGTGAACTTCATTTTATAGAAAACAAGCACATAACATTAGTGATTTGTTATCATGTATTTTGACAATGAAGAAAGGTTTATTTATATCCAGAGGGTAAGCCGCGGACGATACAGGGGTGTCCTGGGCTTGTAACCCGACTTATGTAACGATCTCTGTAGGGCCTACAGTCTCACAGCCCTACACCGTAGAATGATATTGTACGGTATACGGGACTAATAGAATCTCACACCCGAAGGACCTTGGATCAGATTTCTCACACGAGTTGGGGATATTTTTCCCACACTGTCGATCCCACACTCCCAGTAGCCAGGAATGTGAGAATATGCATTTTGTCAACTTCAACTTAGTATAGGCCTATTCCGTCAATTCACGGAAGAGATATAGGCCTACATAAGCCAACAACCTGGAGTAACTCGGCCGATGTCGGCATTCTACAACACGAAACCTCGCACTCTAGCTTTGTTTCGTGATGGTGCCGTCGAAAGAAGCTGAGTGAAAACCACAGGCGCCTGGCGCCCGTGGGTTTCGGCCTAGTAGTCTGCTAGATCGATCGATCGATTTTCTGCTCGATCTATCGATCCCGTGCTCGATCTGCCCGCCACTGCAACCTAAATACTCGGGCAACTCGAGCACGGGATCGATATATGGAGCAGAAAATCGATCAATCCGGCAGACTAACAAACCCACAAGCGCCCGTGGTAGCCCCTCCCCCAGGTGTGAACACAGTCACCTGTATTCTAAAATTTCGACCTGCACATAAGCGCCCCATAGATGTGTGTAGGGCCTACATGTGCCTCTTTTTCTTAGGCATATGTACACACGTCTGTGGGGCGCATAGGCTCAGAGCGGAATTCTCCAACACAGGTGACTGTGGTGTGAATATAATATGTAATCGTCTTCCCAGGTGTGTTCTGTCGAAACTTTCTGACAACGGGCGAAAGCTGTAGACTAAGGATTTCGCAAAACAAGTCAAGCTGCGCGGAGAACGGACCAAAGGGAGTCTCGTTCTGATCTATTGAATATTGTTGGTAATAAAATGTTAAGGAATGGAGAAGTGACTTTCTGAGTTTACCGGGGACAGATCATGAAATGACCGCATAAACGCATCAAAGCATTCGACGATACCTCACTGAAGCACCGGTCAAAAAGGGTCAAACGTAATTAAACATTACCCGAACATTTTATCGACATCCGAACAACGATGTTTGTCAATACAAGTAACTCTGTACGTCGGGTGAAAAATGTGGCGTGCGTGTTGTCACAAACGTCGTAAAATTAGTTTTACGTGCTTCCTTAAAGTGCTGAAAACGCGCCGTGAGAGAAGTTTGCTCTCGCACGACATCGATCTCATTTGAGCTACCGCTCACTTTCGAGCTCTGGACTCTACACCAGCACGAAGACTTCGTGTTTTCTCGACAAAAAATTGAATTATCGTGACAGATCGCGACTCTTATGGCATTCATCTTGTCTACAAACCTCGCATGAATGTTACCAGTTTACTCCTCCGACACAACGTTGTTCGTCGAGCATTCTGATTTTCTCATGAAGAAATGGAAATGGTATTTCTATGAACAAACACAGATATATATATATATATATATATATATATATATATATATATATATATATCATTGGCATAGATCCGATAACTGCACCTTACATCATAAATTTCAACAGCTAAGAAAGAAATCACCTCAAGTGAATGGCTTTGAGACTGGTGAAAGAGATTATAGAACAAAAAAGAGTCAAAGGTGTAAGTCTGAAACACCGGGGAAACTTTGATTGAATTTTGCGTATCGGCGATGAACATAAATTAATCACATGATGCGGTTGCACAATAGGGCAATTAACATGGTACAGATGTGCCTGTAGGACGAATGTGACGAAGACATGCCCAAGGGCCAATCACCATAGACCCTTTATTTTCGGAAGCCTTTTTCCAATTTGGAATTTCTATGGCATGTATATTACACACAGAGAACTTAGCAAAACCATTGACCCTCGGAAAGAGTGGAGAAATTTTGACGACTTATCAATGATCTTTACCACTATGTTCACAACATTACGTTCACAAGCACTATAAAATTGTATGCGACCAATATTTGATGGTTGTTTGAGGAGGCAAGGGGTAAAACATTCGGTTCACTGCTCGCTACTACACACACGGTTCAGTGAAGAACCCACTTGATCCTACGGCACCTGTAAGTGTGCAGCATGAGCTGACGTCATCACAGTGAACTCGAAGTACTGGTATAAGCCACTCGGGGCAAATTAAATTGCTCATTACGAACATTGTTGCAAGACACTTATGCACTGCATGCTGGAAGTATGGATCGATACATTAATTAACGCTGATTTCTCCTAATTATGAACCACTCGATTGCCTAAAACAGTGCGTGCCAGTGATTTTCATGCCCCGTGCACCACATCCACATGACAGAGATTCGTCAGTCTTCAGTTGAAGCTTGCATGTGTAACACTAGGCATCTTGCTTTTTTGTTTTCCGAGTGATAATACCAGCAATTTTCATTCACGCGACGGGTGTTCTAAGATAATGTTGAACTAATTCGGCGAATCTTTTGGTCTCTGATGGAAGGCGAAAACTTCCCTAACTCTACAAGGAAAGTCCGCTTTTGAAAACTCTGTACGATGAAAAAACGAACATTTTTTTTCGTTGGCGATAGATGTCATTTCCCCAGGGTGGAATTATTACTGTTTACCCACGGAAATTGTCACGTGTATCAGACGTTAATTGGGGATAAGTACCCGATTATCTGCGAGAAGGACAAACAATTGTTGTAACTCCTGTGACAGTATGCGCCTCAGGGACAGATTTTCAAACACAGAAAGTCTTTCTATTATTATCTTGCCTGCTGCAGCAAGTGGAGTAAATAAAAGTTTGAACGCGCTTGTTTGTTGAAAATTTAACTTCTCCCATTAAGTTAAAACAGGGACAGCAACCCATTTTAAATTTTCAAATACCAAAAAATCTTTCGTAATTTGTTTCTCTTATCCAAAACTTTGCACGTTCAACCCGGCGTTTTATTCATGTATATGAAAGGGGTTTTGTTCAAAGCTTCATTGAGGAAAGTTTGAGTGAAATTTGTAAACTACTATGTATATTTCGGGGGGCGCTCGGTGAAGTGCTACCTTTAAAACGAGCTGTTTGACTCTATTCTCGCGGGAAAACTTGAGGTTTTCGTCGACTGAGGTTTCTTATCCACTTTTACAAACTTGTACACAATACATACCAGCAATTTTGCAACTTTTCGGATGGCATAATTTTTCAACAACGTTGATATTTACACCTAATCAAGATGTGTGCCACATAATTAAATTTGATATTTCAGACATATCTGATCTACTGCATCATACATTTCTCGATTCGTATGCAGATTCGATGTTCCATGTCCAACACTGTCCAATATGCAGAATTTGTTGGCCATTTACGTAAGCGGTCGTCCGATTTTAATGCATCTGATTATTCTTTTGAACAATACTGTGCATAGATAATATAGAGACTACCATTGCCAAGTGCAGGTCATCTCTGCCGGAATGTGGTCTGAAAACGCTTTCCTTATCTTCGCCATCCCCTATTGCAAAGGTTTCTTTCACGACCTATTGTCTACCTATGAACATGCCTGTTGGCTATTACGATATGTCACTGTGTCTATCATTGTAGTCTTTGAAAATAACTTCAAAACACCCGGGCACTTCATGTAACGATATTTCTTGTACGAGCAAAATGCCATCTGCCCTAACAATCATATATATATATATATATATATATATATATATATATATATATATATATATATATATATATATATATTACACATCACATAGCGTACATCGCTTCAGCTCTGATCCCAGCAAACCACCTACTATACCATCGGACAGGTAACTATAAATGTCACCTACTTGGCCCAAAATGTACCTGCCCCGAGTAGATGGTCATATGCCCCTCGGAGTATTCATATAATCACGGTCCCTCTATATAGAGGGACCGCGATATAATTGTCAAGCCATGAGAAACGATACAGGTGATACACCATTCTTTCCCACGGCGAGCGTTTGCATAGATCTTGAAATCTTCGAAAACAAATATACTGTATATGATACTTGTAAAGAACTTTACCTGCGGCATTCAAGAACGTAACCCCAAAATACCGAGAGATCTTCGTTTTTACAGTGTGCTATGATACCATGTATAGAAAGGCCTTCTACATCCATGGCAAAACCAACGCGCCATATATTTCTGAGATTATGTTTGTAGGGGGGGGGGGGGGGCGATATCGCTCCATGATATACAGGTAACTGTATACCCACCGTTTCTAGCTCCAAAGTGTAAAACATACCATTGGTCAAGTAATCTGTATGTTATGTTTTAACCAACGAATGTAAACGTTTTTGAGATATTGATTCTCGTCTAGTCCTCAACAGTAGGGACAAACAGCGGTGAAGCCGTGATTGTGATGGCGGACGTTTCTTGGTATTTGAGTTTCGACGTTCTGGATAATAACGGACTGAGCGAACGACTTAAACTACTATCTCCTTGTTACACATTTGATTTCCATTTTGAGGACTTTTAATCGGTACAAAATAAATCTGCGCAGTCGTAATTTATGAAGAAATGGCGACAGCATGGGATGACCATATCATCTGATCAGCTTATGATCAACATCTGTATCCTATAAGTAATGAATTACATAAATGTGGGCACTGACGGAATAAATATGTTTGATGGAATGGACATTAATAAATCACGTGCCAGTCGAGATCCATCTTTATTTCTTTGATCAGATTATACGCTACCAATCCATGTTGGTTTGTAAATTTGGATAGCGCTGTGTACCGCGGTTGCATAAAATATCAGTGCATCGATCGATCGATCAGATGCTTAAGAAACTTTCACCAAGGGTACTACGGATACATTACCGAGAAATTGTCTCGTGTTGTCGCTTTTAAAATTGACAAAGTTGCTGTTTTTTAGCATATTTTCATGAATTTTGTTCCATACGAAATGTGTTGTTTGACTTGTTGAAACATGCTGCAATACTGGTCAACAGCGCAAAACCTCAAGTCTACTGTAGCAAGACAGATCAAACATTCAGTGAAGCATTTTACTTTATACTGAAAAATCAAGTTTACACTTAATGCAAGCTTTTGTAATCAAAGTTCAGTTGGCGGAGCAATAATTAAGGATAGCAATTTTATTGTGGCATTGTATATTTGTCCTATGAAAGCATGTCGGATTAATAGGAAAAATCATTTTTGTCCAGAAGTCACAAACGAAATTTCTGTTTGCATTCAGCAAAGTGGTAATTTTTTTATACTTTTGCAGTTATGTACCGTCGTCATTTTGTACAGCGAGTGACTTTATGCAACCATTGCATGTTTTCTTGATATCACAAAAAAGTTCGAAAATTAGCGAACTTGTCTCTTTAAGCATAGACCCTCTAGTTTTTCTCGACGGTCTATGCTTTAAGCATAGACCTCAATGCTTCAAGAGTATTGCTTTCGGAAGACGTTAGGAAGATGTAAAGAAAGACAAATTTCTTAATCGTCATATTTACCTAAAGTGGAATACGTTGCCGTAAACTTGGGCGTACTCCGTGTCGTTCCTGACGGCCCAGTCGAAGAAAGCATCGGACGCTGCTATGCGGTAAGTGACGTTGAAACCTCCCTCGCTAATCACCTCATCCGGCACTGACAACCATTCCATTGAAAAACCTGCAAGACAGGTGAGAAGTGTGAAAAAATGGAACATATTTGTTAGAAGCTTCCTATCTTCGGATGAGCCGTGGCTATTCTGGCTATTACACTGTGAACATGAACAAACAATAGTAAGAGGTGCCAATGCCCTTATGTTTGTTGTTAAATGCGTCGTTAATTGCAACACGCCTATTTATCTAATCGTCCTTGTGTTTATTTAAACCAGAAGCGTGAGTTCCTTTTGTCTATGTTTATGCCGGCAGACCTTGGCGTTGACAAACCTTGATACAGCATTGACACTCGTAACGGGACGTGCGTTACGTGCTCTACAGGTGCGCCAGTCACTGTCGGTTTCGTCTCAACGATGCGCTCATCGGAGAGACCGTCCTGT
This sequence comes from Ptychodera flava, assembly GCF_041260155.1. NCBI lineage: Eukaryota > Metazoa > Hemichordata > Enteropneusta > Ptychoderidae > Ptychodera > Ptychodera flava. The sequence goes on from NC_091935.1 coordinate 23,875,761, forward strand.
TTACGCCGCGATAATGCATTTTTAGTGACAATGACAATTTACATCCATGCAATGGGCAAGGTGTGAGCATGAGGGTATGGCAGGAATGGATTGTTGACAAGAAATCGGTAGTGGGTGCTGTACTATTGACATTGCTCTTCAAATGCAAGTTAAAAGCCATGCAGGTATTCCAAAGCCGCTACCAAGTCTGTGTGATTGTCTTTTCGTTTAATTGAACCATGAAGGCATAAGCTTGTACCTCCATGCAAGTATCTACCAAGGAGTACCTTCACGATGTTATATAAGTGATAGTCGCATTGCCGTCGGCCCGAACCTAAACAAAAGTCGAAACATCGAGCTACGGTGTCGCAGCTGTGCGTTCAGTAGAACCACGCTGGTACTGTAAACAAACCACTCATCACTGCAGTCACGTAGAAATCGTAAAATATACTTGCACGGGTCTGACACGGGGATATCAACGGTTGTCGCTGAGTGAACGATTACACCGCGGGTTCAAGTTGACGTTGTAACATCCGTGGTAGACGGTCGCCATGACCGTGTCATTGACAAACCGGATCGTTTATTACTGATGTTAAAGAGTGTGTTATTTCATAAGGGCTTCAAGCACGGTCGTTTTATTAGGCCCTTGAAAAGCTGCTTGTTATGTAGTTGAGTTATCAGAAGTTTCTCAACGCCCATTTAATGAACTGGTAACAAGCTGTAACAATAACAAGCAACAAATTTGCCACGGAATTACGCCGGGCCATACACCACCGTTCAACCGACTTCTCCACATCAGAAGCAGTGAGTGGAGGGACTGTGGTTGGGTTTTTTTAACATGCACGCTCTTCAAGAGTTCTCTAGCAAATCTTTTGTTGTCCCTGTACAGAGGCGTGAATGGGTTTCGAAGGAAGTAGGTTTGAACGGAAACGCGCCGGGTGTCAACAAAAAAACGGGCCCGGTGCAAGAAGCCTGCCGATCTGAGCCTAAACAAAACACCCGCCTTTCACTGCAGAGACGACCAAACGCTTGAGGCATTAATTTTCTTTGTCGAGAGAAAAGATCGGCTTGTGCGACAAACATAAATTGAGAACCCGCAGAAAATCTCCGTGATTGCAAGCGTAACGGAGTGCAAAAAGAAAGGCACTGCAGTTTGTTTTCCTGAACAATCACACACAAAGGGGGACTCAGCGCAGACGACGCCGTTGGGGAAGCTAAACGGCGGACAAGTCTGTCTGACCAAAGCAAGACACATAGCAAAAGCAAAAAAACCAGCAAATCATCAAGCCTTGAAGTTTCTTACCTGGGCAGTCGACCATGTTGTCTTCGCTGGGGTTTACTAATGACCAGCAGTGGTACTGTGTATTTCCTAAGTCGTGCCACGAATGCGCAATGGGGTAAATCATCTGCAATCAAAGAAACGCTTGAACATTACACTGTAAAAAAATTACATCGGATACGAGTTGGACTGTGATTAAATATGAAAATCTCACTCTGATAACTTAAGTGGCAGATCTCTCCTCCTTTACAGCGTTGCCTGATCTTCCCATGCCGTTACCCTGGTTATTTACTTACCGACAGTACCAGCAAAACGACGCCGAAGTCCGGCAAGAAAGTCCCGCATGGAGACGGCATCGTGGTCCTTCAGAGTGCCAAACGTTGAAAGCGTTTTTTTAACCGAAGATGGTTCTTCTATGCCGCTCTATAATCTAAACGCACAAAAATCAAACTTTTAAGTGGTTTCCTCTTCCGTGTTTTCAACAACACCGACAGATTTTCCGCATCCCATGTGGCTGCATAAAGGTGTTTGCTAGTTTGATAACGTAGAATCCACGGGTCTCCCAGCGTTGCAAAACCAGACCATCGGAAACGCGTCGAGTAAGCAGAGGAACCGGATTCTTCGCGCTCCCCGCTGCAAAATTATTGCATGGAACGCCGTTATAGTAATTATTCCGGCCAGGCGTTATTATTGACGGCGAGCGTCCGACACGTTGGTTACCGGCTTTCACTTGACAATGTGATGAACAAAGCACCGTTTTCAAGTTACTCTGCGACTGGGACTACTCGGCGATTGACTGATTGGCGGGCGCGGTCACGTGACCGTCGGCATAACAACCGTTCACACTGACGTTTTGCTGGCCACATATTGTTTGCGACGGAGTGCGTATTGTCAGTGCCGACGTAATTGTGACAGACTACCCCTTTCTAATTGGTCAATCATAGAATCAGACGCTGTCTCGGCCGTTGCCACTTATACACTTGATACACAAAAAAAGCTCGCTACTTTCTGTTCATTGAGGGCGGAACAATGCGGACGTTGGCCTTGGACCACTGCATTGCAGCTGTGAACGGCCGGGATCCGCGATGGTCATGCAGAAACGCGTGTTCTTGTTGACGATACGAGATGCCAGTTAAAATCAATTGAAATTGTGCAAAATTAAGCAGAATGGGTTCCCACTGTAAGTAACAATGAACTAAGCCAAAATTTCCATCCTACAAAATTGCTGTTTTGCCCAAGTGGAGATACGGCATATACCAGTAAGCTTTAAAAAAGTTTATGACAGTCATGTAATGAACACATGAGAGAAACCTTATTTGCATATTTTGATCCTATGCGCCAATTCATGCCATATTTGCAGAGAAAGAAAACGGGATCCCCATAACTCTCGCATACTGGATGCCTGTAAAAATTCATGTAAGATTGTTACGCACTGACACACAAAAAAACATTGGCCTTGAGTGGTTTTAGCACCTGGATTAGAATCCCTCGAACAAATACTTGATCATTCACTTATCAGTGTTTGTGCCAATCAACAAGTGTTTGTCGCATTCAACAACCATTCGTGTGTAATGTTGTAGTCTTGTTCTGCCGGCACTTGGAGAGTTACCGACGAAAATAACAATACACAAGAATGTAAACAAAATATCAGTACTGAGAAGCGAAATTTCAGTCATACTGTGATGGAAATTCTGAGTCGTAATTTGAGCACAACACAACTGCATGCTGAAATTCTCTTAATCTTTCCATTAAAATGGATGTTTCATTGTAAACTCCAGTAAGTTGCGCCGTTTTCACCATTTGATGTAAAAACTAAACACCACAGGTTTAAAAGATGTCCCAGAGATCCCATCCGCTATTGTTTTAATTTCTTTCCCGGGTTCTACAGAGAAAAGTTGATTTTTGTGCTTGCAGCTGACAGTCAACGCAGTCGAATGCTGTCTGTCAACCATGGTTATGAACTCTTACACAAATCACCGTTCATAAAATTACAAATGTGCTTTCAAAACTTCACCATAAGGGTAATACAGATCTGCGTGAACTTTGCGTATCAATTTGGTAATTATCACCGTATCAAACGGTATAGTGATTTTCGGTTTTTGGAGGGTATAGTTACCGCACCTTAGACGATGCGATGCCTTTATGAAGTGATCCCGTACACGCAAAAATGACGCCTCTGGCGCCTGTTCGATTAACAGATGCCATTCAAAAAGTATCTTTTCTAATTACCAATAACACAGTTGATGTCGAAGTACAAGGCCTTCCGATGGTTGCACCATGGCCTACCGTCATGACGGATATGAGAATGGCCGCCACATCTCGAACGGAAGATGTCGACAATCAAAGACGTTGCCAAGCACCTGAGCTGCATGTTTTGCTTGTGATTTTATTTTTCGTGGGACCACAGTGGAAATAAGTTTTTAACTTTTCTGTGTTATCCCAGCACTTCTGTCTTTGTCTTTTTTCTTGTTTGTACTGTATGGTTATTTTTTAAGTGCTAAATAAATCAATCAGTAAATCAATCAATCAATCAATCAATGCATGCCGTGATTCAACAAGGTGATACACCCCGTGCACATACGTGTTTTATGAAGTCATAATGCAAACATGTTTTGTATCAGGAAGATGGTGCTCTTTGTGCGCCGTTTTGACAATGAAAATGATTCATAAGGCAAATGAGAGATAAGGCAAATGAGAGACATGGAGAGAGAGAGAGAGAGAGAGAGAGAGAGAGAGAGAGAGAGATGAAATAAAAACCATGTGAAATGGATACCACACAGTGACTGTATTTGTGTCAAATTCGCAAAGTAAGACACTCAAAAAACAACAGGGGCGTATATTTTAACCCTTTCACAACTATGGTTTTCCCCATAGATAGAGAAACTTGCCCGACCAAATTATATCCTATGGCATGCTTGGACCTCTACACAGAGAAATAGGGGTAGTGACTTAAAGGGTGAAAGAGGAGAAAAACCGACTCCTTGTGATGTATGTTGAAGTCGCTTGGTATCCAGAGATATCGGTATGCAGACAAAAGTGGCTGACAAGACCTCCTGTCGGCCTACTTATTTCGCGTCTCGAAAATGAAAGACTTAAACTTTTGCTTAAACTTTCCTAAGTCAAACTTCCAACCATTCTCTTTCAAAATCAAGAATAACCAGATATGAACTGAATATGCTCACGTGTTTTACCACAGGTTCATTAATAGTAGTGCGCTTCACAGAACAATGAGATATATGTTATCACTATATGTAGCAGGTTTTTTTCAACTTCGCACAGTACTCTCAGAGTTTAATCACTCATTACAAAACTTTATTTAATATGCAAATGAGCTGTTCAATGCTTTATGGGACAATTAGATATCCATCAGATCAACATTTGTAGCACGTTTTATTTAATTTAATGCTGTAATTTTAGAGTAATGTCACTAATTACAAAGTTCATTAAATATGCAAATAAACCCTAAATTAACTTGACACTGTTCAATGATTCATAGCACAATTAAATATTTATCAAATCAATATCTGTAGCACGTTTCACAAAATTTTGGTGCCGAAATTTCAGAATTATATACCTAATTACAAAGTTCATTAAATATGCAAATCAACCCTTAATTAATTTCACACTACTAAATGCTTTATACTATACAGTTAGATATCAGTCGGATCAGTATCTGCAGCAGATTTCATCACATTTGGTGAAGTTATATCGGAGTTATATGACTAATTACAAACCTTCATAAAATATGCAAATGAGATATTTATTAACTTGACACTGCCTAATGTTTCTAAGTATAATTAGATATATATCAGATCAATATTTGTTGCAAGTATCATCAAGTTTGGTGCAGGAATTTCAGAGTTATCTCACTAATAACAAAAGTTCATTAAATATGCAAATGAGAAGATAATTGACATGACACTCACAGTATCATCATAATGTTCTTAGATTGTCATCTGTGAAAAGTTTCATGAAATTTTGTGCAGTATTTCTTGATATATGTCTACACTGTCATTACCGTCTCCATAGGGAAACCATTGTACGGAAAAAGACGATATTGCATAACTTCATTAATAGGCAAGCCACACTAACCAAAATCTAATCAGTTCTTGCAAGTAGCATATGGTACCTGTGTACCAAATCTGACTTGAATCGGCACAGGCGTTTTTGAGTTATTGTGTAAACAGACAGACAGACAGACAGACAGACAGACAGACAGACACACGGACAGACAGACAGACAGACATCGCTATGACATTAGCCCACGTGTTTACACACGTGAGCTAAAAATGGGGGGGGGGGGTACCATGCAAATTTTGGTTCTGGAGAAACAAATTACCCAATATATACCGATATTTGAAGATGTGGGCGCCTTCCCTGTGTTATCTCCACGAGGGAAAATAAAATTCCCGAATCTCATAAAATTAAGCCGGTGAAAACATTCACTCCATACGCTGCAAAATGAGCCCCACAAGTTGTGGGCCGAAAGAATATCGTAAATGTTTGAGAGTCCGATATCTGTCCCCGAGGTGCATATTACCTTAACGACAGAAGATGTAAAGAAGTTGTCGGTATCCACTCTTACGTGTATTTTAACGAGCAAGCGGCTGCTTTATCATCATATTCATTTGTGGTTGATCAAGTATTTCCCTTTTCTTGAAATAAAAAAAACACGCTAAAATAGCGACTTTACGTTTCAGACATCATACTAATAATCTCAAACCCATTTTCCGTCACAATTCTACAGATCACAGAATTATTGTTTATTCAATCGTGATCCCCGAGCAATTTTCTGTTCGGAAGGCATGAAGGTGAAAACAAAAGTTTCTACATCTTCCGGTATGACGGCGCTAACAGTTTCTGCACCTTCAGTATCGTTTTGATGTATCGGTAACCACACTTGAGCTTGCAATGTGACCCATCAGCTGATGTAAGGCGTACATCTCAAGAACTAGTCACTCTATTTGAACTATTCTGAGATGAATTCAAGAGCCGCAAAGTATTTTTCAGCCCGTGAAAGGGTACTCGTTGGACAGTGAGAAAGCTACATCTTTATGGACCCGCACAAGCGTAGTGCTGTTGGCATATGGGGAAATACAGTTTTGCAGTCTTTTTTCCCATCAGCAGTGACATGTACCAAATACTTGTGCTTGACGTTTTCACAACGGAGCAGTACTACCAGGGACAAAGTTGAAGGAAAATGAATATCATTTTACGTGTAAAGACTTTGATAAAAGATTTATCTATCAGTGACAATATGATACCCCTCTCTCTTGCATCCAAGATAATGCGTAAAACACGGGCAAAAGGTGCATTAGAATACTTATATTACAGGAATTCGAACGTTGAGTAAAGGCATATCAATGTGAAAGATCAGAAGCAGCGAAGTCAGTTGAATGTGAAGTATAATATGATTACTCCTTGTAGCCATGTACCAAACGTCATCTTTTATCCACTATGTAAATTATTTTGGTTCGAGGACTTCAATTGTTGGAATGTAAAAAAAAAAAAAAAAAAAAAAATTTGCTAGGGTGTCAGTTAATCTACAGAACCATTCAACAAACTGTCAAATTATGTTGAAAAGATGTTCTCGACTACTAATACGGTGTTCATTCATTGGCGTTGAGAACAGGTCAGTGAAATACGATTAATCGGCCCATGTTGATTCGCACTCATGGTGCGATCTCTCTCTCTCTCTCTCTCTCTCTCTCTCTCTCTCTCTCTCTCTCTCTCTCTCTCTCTCTCTCTCTCTCTCTCTCTCTCTCTCTCTCTCTCTCTCTCTCTCTCTCTCTCTCTCTCTCTTTCTGCCACACGCACAAATAAAAAGGATTTAATTCAGGATGATAAAATAATATATCAATTCTTGTATTGTACTATTTTATTATAACATACTAAAGACACTCAGAGTGACCTCCAGGATGCCAACGATATTGTAAAGTGAAGCATACCATTATCCTGGATAATCTTAAATTTGCCTGTATATTGTTCATTCACTGAATAAAATGCAGATTACTGACAACAGTGGAATGTATTACTGAAACCAAAAAAGTTCTATGTCAACGTAGCTATGAATGAATAACAATGACGAACATTAGCTTTTGTTTCATAGAAATCACGTGGACGTATCTCAGTCGTGATGTTACTGCACACAGAAAAACAAGGTGTATCTCATATCACCAATATTTACCAAAAATTTTCAGTCATAAAATAAGAAACTTTGGCGTTCATATTGCACATTAAACAAATATCCGTTCATCCAGAAAGACAAGCTGCACTTCCTTTAAATCACACAAAGTTGAAAATGTTGATTCAATCCTATCTAAATCTACCGGGCTTCTATTTCACGCACTCCATAAAGGGTATGACAAAACAATTTAAATTTCATGGTACATTATTGTAATTCAACAATCACAATGTCCAGAAAGTATACGTTCTGTTGCGGATGAGAAATCCCCGCAGAAGCAGGGTGGGCCTTCGTTGATTTCACTATTCTGGAGTAATACAGCACTTTCGAGAATTTTTAGTTGTATCATTGAACGATTGACCCCGTGACCTTCCATGTAAAACCAAAACGGAGCACGGAAGTCTATTCCTGATGTAATATCAGACCTCAGACCGCTCAGATCATGATTTTTGACACCGAAGATTCTACGCCAAGGACGCCCTCAAGCGGCCGGTATCTTTATGAATCGCGACGGTGTAGATGCAAGCGCAAATGCCACTTACATCTACACGCTTGATCAAGACGAGTACATCTTCAGTTTTGTTTGTGCAAAATAGGTCTGTCTTGGCACAATCCTTCAAGCCTGTGTATGTATTTTTCAGTTTAGTATGTAATGGTTGCTTGTTATTTTCAAATGATATAGATCTCGTAAATGAAATTTTCATAATTTTAAAGTGCTATGGCATGTAAAGGGACTACATCGTTGGTTTTTTTCTATGAGATGCAGTTCCTTCTTAGCACCAACCAAGAACTCGGATAATGTTGATCGCCATGATATCAGTGTCAGATCGTGTGCGGAGGTTTTCCCTTTCTGACGACAGACGCCATCGGATAAGTCCGGCAGTAACAGTTGCGAAGGAAGAGGGTACGTATGCTGTTGTCACGCGGAGAAAATCACCATTTTACATTGGCTGTTTAAGTCCGCGAAATCTTAATAAGGCGGCAACGTCCTTCCAATTAAAAACACGTTGAATAGGAGTGAGGTACTCTCTCGCTTTGCTTTCTTGTACCTATAGAACCTTTTACTACTGATCGAATTCGGCCGGAAAAGTCGATGATGAGCTTTTCATAAGTGATATGCCCACAAAATGCGAGTGTTTTCGATTAAGACCGTATCGTGTGCCGAGGTTTACATCACGAACTGATCTATTCTAATGAAAGATCTCCCCCTAGCAATTTAAAAACAATTCCAATGTGATTACTTTGTACACCTATTTTGCTAAAGCATTCGATAGTATTACTCATCAATTACTACTTTATAAGTTGACATCTTTTGGTGTTCAGTGCACTTTTTTAAATGGTTCAATTCCTACCTTCATAATTGGCTAAAGAGAGTTAAGAATGCCTTTTCTGAGTGGACACCTGTTGTTTCGGACGTTCCTCGGGGATCTCCGTCCGCCCTTTTCTTTTCATATGTGTGATAATCTCGTGTAAGACTCGTTGGTTTTCGCAAATTACATCACTGTTATCCTATTTTTGACCCGGAAAATCACTCTCTCATGCTGCAATCTGATATCAATAGATTCGTCGGCTGATCCGACACTTGGTTAATGAGTTGTAAACACCATTTACCAACTGGGTCGACATACGTCTTCCGAGGAAAGGAATACGCCGGAAATTTCATAACCAAGATTGGGTGCCATAAATATTATTCAAAGGACAGCAATTTTTCTTTTTAATTTTCAGTTGCAAATACAAAAAAGGAATATATTGAATCATGTCACAATCGTAACAGTCAGCATTCCTCAAACACTCCACATCGTGCAGTCGATTTTTAAAAACAAAAGCAACATTTTACCACGCTGCTGCCATTGGTGGCGCGCGATAGATTGAACGTTTATCGTCTATATTGATTGCATGCTATTGTCGGCCAGGTGGCATAAAATTGACCGATATTAATCCGTTCACTCGTAAGTTACAGGGATAAAAGCGCGGATATTGGTTTTTCTTTCGAGGCCAGAGTGTTTTGTCAAATCGTCAAGAGCAAGGCAAGCTTTAGTGTAGTTTCTCAGCGAAATGGAAGTGTCGGTCTACCTAAATAGGAAACATCCGGATATTGAACAGCTTTCCAAACAGACGTGAAGACAACAAACGTAAGATATTTACATAGACAAGGACGTTACGTAAAACGATTCGTCTAATGCTCTGAGGTGATCAGTTACTCACTTTATTATTATTCATGACGTAGGTTAGTGGCACGATAAGCAATAGGTACAATGCGCCCACCTTCCTCACTCATCTGTTACATTTGGTTTTGAAATCCATTATCATCATCATCATCATCATCATCATCATCATCATCATCATCATCATCATCAGCACTCCGAAATGACTATCCTCCTCCTTATCATCATCATCATAATCATCATCATCATCTTCATCATCATCACCACCACCACCACTACTTCAGGTGGTGGTAGTGGCGGCGGCGACGACGATGACGACGACGATGACGATGACGACGACGATGATGATGATGATGATGATGAAGATGTTGATCAATATCGTCGTTGTCGTCGTCGTAGCTATCATCATCATTATCATCATCATCATCATCATCATCATCATCATCATCATCAATATCTTCATCTTCGTCGTCGATGTCTCATCTCTTCACTTTTAGATATATATTATTTCTACATCCTCTCCACCGTCGTTACAAGAAAACAGCGACCACATAAAGATTTCAAGGAACCCAAATAAAATCCACAACGCGTACGTTCACCCCGAGCCCGAGCTATAGTACAATGTCTTGTCGCGTCACTTTGACCCCGTAGGTCATCTAGGAGGAGAGACATCAATGATTGATGTTTTTTCTGAATACGATAACACTGAAGTCAAGTGCAGTCAAGTCGAGTTTGGTAATATGATATGTATTCAAGTAAGTAATATCAGAGGTTTTGATTACGGTAGGCTCGGGACAGTGTGTGCAACCTGGACAGGACTCGCTGACTGAGTCCTGACTGAATAGGGTTTCGTGTTCTATTGCAGAAAATAACATCGAAACGCCAAGGTTGAACTTGTCAACGCAGCCTTTGTGTGTTTAGTGTCAAATGTTATTGTTGACAAGTGAATTTTAGTTTGGACTAGAATTCAATTGTAAACAAAATTATTGCAAAGGGTAACAGAAGAATGAGAAAACGTTCCAAAATAATTTTTATCGAAAATTAAAGCTTCTTTCCCTTTAATAATTGTTATTCCCCGAGGATTTATTTCGATTCATTTTCGGACAACTCTGTTTTTTACTGTTTTAATCTCTTGTGTACTCATTATAAGCTTACATATGTACTCGATAATACGTTTTCTGTTCTTTGCGTGTTGTTTTGACACCTGCATTTCCCGTGTATTTGTAATAAACTAACTTTCAAATATTTTTCTTTATTCAATAAATCATCCAACTGACTGGCAAACGTCCAATTACAAGACAAGGTATCCACTGCCCATTACCAAATGAGGCAATGAGTAAAGTGAACAATACCACGCTGGAATCTTCTTCCATCCATTATTTTATCTTATGGCATTTCAAAATAGGGTGAAAAAGAAAATCAGAAGGAGTCTATTATCATTAGCACAATTTTCCAAAATTGTTTGTGATTAGAACTCAAATATTAAGCCTTTATTATTGTTATTTTTAGTATTGTTGATAAAATTGCAGGTCATTCAATGAAGGTACACGCACTTTAAACCAATCCAAAGTTCTTTAAGGTAGTATGCACCTCGAAAGAGAACTTTCGCTCAAATTTTCTCAAAGGATACTTAAACCATTCTCTTACCATATCAAGAATAAAAATCACTGGTCGCCGTACAAAGCTTAGTACAAGAGAAACAAATAACTCAACGGTTACCGGTATTTGAAACTAAAAATATCCGCCATACCGTGTTAACGCTGCGGCGAAAATATACTTTTCAAAAAAAACCACGACTTTAAAACTTTTCTTACTCCAAGAGCTTTAATATACAAGACTACAAGTTGTAGTCTTGGATCAGAAAAGAATTGTAAACGTTTGAGAGTCCAAATATCTGTCCCTCAGACGCATTCTACCTTAATTCAGTCATCACAAAAAGACCCCTGTATTCGAGAATGAGAGCTTGCATATTATGAGGTTCCAACATGGCGTAAACAAAGATGTGCTGGTTGAAGACAAGTACATCTACGCAGTGACGCGTGATAGATCAAGGGTCATGACCTACATTCTTACTCGTTGACGCTGAATCGTGGACAAGTATCTGTCCATTGTTATCAAGACTGCAGAGGTAGGCAAAAGAATGTCTGTTGTCAAACGACGTCAGATATCATCGTCAAAATATTTGCTGAGCTCGAACGTTTGGAAACATCAGGGCGTTAATTCGTTGTAAGGGGAGAACCATTTGATTTCTGGGGGGGATGGAGGATCTGGGGAAAAAAAAATTTGTCGGCAGGTGAACGACAGAAAAAAAAAATTTGATCCAACAATGGCTTGAGAAAAAAAAAATTGTTCCAACAGACAGGAGAGAAAAAAAAATTTGTCGCCATGTGCTAAAATCACCAAAGTTTGGGACTGATTTTCAAAAAACGCTGGAGGGCGGCCGCCTACGGCGGCACTAATATTTTCAATATTTTAGAGTGAATCCTGATGTAAAAAATCTGGCATATAAATAAACTTCAATACTACACAATGTTCAAAGTTTCATCGTGATGACAGTGTTTTAAATATGTTGCAATAAAGCATTGACACAGTCAGTATTAAAAGGGGAACCATTCGACTTGCTGTGATCTGTATCTACTGAAAATTTAAAACAAACGACACGATTCAATGAACTACTTTTAAAAGCAATATATTATTCTCAAATATATGTCTTTCCTTGCAATGAAAATACAATAACAAATAATGAAATACAAACACAACTTTTGTAAAACATGACTTCTTTCCTGAGAAGTTGACAGTACTGATTTTATATAAAACACAGCTATAGTACTGACTTTCACAACTGTATGATCACTACACTTCTATACTAGTCACTATCAGCCTGGTTTAACCAGACGGCTGATCTGTTCAGTGGATGGAACAGATCAGCCGTCTGGTTTAACCAGGCTACTATTACTCTACTGGAGACTATGGCAGTGGCTTCATGGATGACAGTAGGCAGATCCCATATCTTTTTGGTTCGGTACATGCAGGTACCTGCTGAGCACCTGTAAGAAAGGAAAATTGAAAGAAAGGAAAATTGTTATTTTTATAAAAATTGTCTGCAGTAGTTTTGTGTTTGATTAAAAGGTTTCTCACTTTGGAAAGGGACAAAAGCGTTAATATTGGTGATTTTTATATGCATTTTTATATTACTCCAACATAAACAAAGTCATCACTCAAAATAATCTGCTGATATGACTACCTTTGTCTCCCCTTTCTTGTCTGTTGAATAAAGTGACAATGTCAGTTGAGTGGATGTCCTTTGCCATCTCTCTTCGGCACTTTGCCTTGACATGTGGATTGGTATTGAGTGATGCTGATATCGCAGCTCTTTTCTTCTTCTTTCTTTTTTCGTTAGCAGCTCTCCTGTTATTGGCTGCTGCCTGCTGGCTAGCTCCGTACAGTTCTTTGTATTTCTCATGCACAGCTGATATGGTGGCCATTTTCTCATTTACCATTTGCACAACTGCCTTGACCTTGGCTTGAAGAGAGTGGTAGAAAACCATACTTTCTTGGTATGACGCAGATTTCTTGTTGAGTTTTTCCACGTCTGCTACACAGCTTGAGTACAGCTGGTCAAGTTTGTCAGTCTGGTTTTTTACTAGTTATTTGTTGTACATAAAATTTTAATAGCAGAACCATGAACACAACAAGTTATTAAAACATCCGGTTGTGAACCAATAACGTGTATGTATAGCATATTGTATTAAAAATTGGCAAGCGAGAAGAAAAAATTTGCTTTGCCACTGCATACAGAAAAAATAATTTGATGCAGGACTGACAATAGAAAAAAAAATTTGCTGTCACAGTCATGGGGAAAAAAAATTTGTTGCCCCACCCATTTCCTCCATCCCCCCCCCAGAAATCAAATGGTTCACCCCTAATCTGAGAGATATCCTATTTGCGCGTCGCGCTCGTCTGCCATCTTGTTTGTGTCCGTGCTTGAGAATACACACAGTACAGCAAAACTGCAGAAGTAAAATGTGACAGCGTAAATGCCAGCCCTTAAGCTTACAGGTTAAGTCTTCCACTGTACCAGGATTTTGCTGACCAATAGCGCTCACTCTTATTGTTTTTAGAATCACAACTTCCATGACCGTGCCTTTGTTCATTCATTCCACACGAGGAAATCGAACGAAACCGCGATAGGGTACTATTTTTATGAACCATGCAAGTCCCATACATACGGTCATCCTAGATCCAATCCTCTGACCTGACATTATGTGAGGAACCTTGAAAATCGACAAGGTGGAGGCCTTGTCATTACTTTGTATAAGTTTCTCTTAAATAAAAAGACAATTCACGGTGTACCTGAAAAAAATCACCGATGATTCGGTTCTCGAATTTTACAATTTGATGGTGAGTTCACAGTCGCTTGTGGTTCATTACACGGCAAAGAATCATTTTCACCCTTTTTCTAGGTTACGAGACCGTGTACCGAATCACAAGCGACTGTGACTGAGTCCAATCTTGGGGAATATTCCGTATTTTCTAATGCGTTCTACGTAGGCTTATATTTTTGTAAAGCGAATCAGGCCAATTCACCTTCTATTGTCAGCGTACAATACTGGAATCCTAAAAGGACGCTAGCTGCAAATTTTTATAATAATTTCATTGCTTGCATTTGAGCGAACAAGTACTTATTTCTAATTGTTCTTCATGCATATTTTGAAATAAGGAGTTATTGGTCATCACAACCACTGTGTAATATCTGCAATGTTATTTTGACAAATAAATTTTACTCCGGATTAAAATTCATATGTCAACAATGATATTGGAAACTCAGACATGCAGGGTCTGGCTGTGTTTACGAGCTGACCACGGGGTATTTTTGAATAATTTTTGGAGTGGAGCGAGGAACTATATTTTCACAAACGGAACAAAATAGTAGGGAATGCATCAGTCACGACTAATCCAAAGTTTAACAGCGATCGTGAAAGCATGGCTGCCATGACTGGGTTGTCGGACGCTACTCTTTGCCGCACGTCAAATTAGCTTAGCAACGACGGAACTTGGTAAAAGGACGCGTAGCAACGGCCTAAATAAAATTGGCCCATGTCCGTCGGCACTGTAAATGGGGATTTAAACCGATAACAAAGAACATCATGAAAACAAGACGGGTGCGTAATTGCAACTACTGCACCACAATAAAATGTTGGCACTCACTAAAAACACGTGCACGCAGCGAGCGCGAAGCCATACGATACAACGACTTACTGCATCTCCACATCAGATTTTAAAGGGAGGCGGTCGTCGGTACTGCGCATGTGCGACTTTCTTGTTTACAAACAATGCATTTCATGCATGATATCTAGATGCATCACTTCAACATAGCTGCAAAATATATTTTGCGATATTCATTGTTAACAAACATGTTTCCAACTTTCCTCAATCGCAAATGTACCCTCGATACAGCATATAGACATCGGTCGTAGGGATCCCTGGCACCTTTGAGCAGAGTTCGCCCGACGACCGCCTCCCTTTAATCAGATTGTAGACGCACATGCCCATCTGTCCCCCCCACCCTAAACTGCAATACTCAGCATATCTCCTCTCCATATTCACAGACGCTCAATGTTTGCATGGCATCGTACATCTTTTCATTCGTTCTTTCACCCACTCTCTCATTCATTCATTCCGGCATACGTTGCATGCATGCATGCATGCATGCATGCAAGTTCACAGACCCCGATTCGCTGACCCGCCACTACCTCCCATTCCATATAATGTTCCGATAAACTTTTGCCCAGAAACACAGGACGCCATCGATTTTTTTCACCAGGGGCAAACACTCAATAGTTGCCACGTTCTGTTCTCCGCCTAATGAGGTATCTACTTCAACCACTGATGCGCTTGTTTATTTTATAAGTAATGTATTTATGCAGACCCTTAACATCGTAGATCGAGCTTTAAATTATTACAAAAACATTTCCACGGGAGCTTTGGAATTGAAATTTCTGACGTTTAAATGTCATGTGTTTATCAAACACGCTAACAGTGTAAATTTCAACTGCACTTTCACATTCAAAGAGCACGCGAAATGTGTTTATTCTTTTTCGCGTGTTCTGAAGAGCGCCGTAATTAAGACACTCTGTCTGAAGCACTGTTGACACACACAGACATACGTTTCTCAGCAACACCTCGTTTGGGAGTAGTTATTGGGGGGGGGGGCCTACTGTCTAATTTTGAAATTGAACGACGATTTTGTTCATCTAAGTGCTCTTGAAACAGATAACGGATGTTAAAAGAGGGACATCCTCATCAACTGTGTTCTTGAACATTGGAATTTAGTGAGGCCAGTTTTTGAATATATATATAATATATATATATATATATATATATATATATATATATATATATATATATATATGTGTGGTGTATATATAATATATATATATATATTTATATGTGTGTGTGTATGTATGTGTGTAGGTATACAGAGAGAGAGAGAGAGAGAGAGAGAGAGAGAGAGAGAGAGAGAGAGAGAGAGAGAGAGAGAGAGAGAGAGAGAGAGAGAGAGAGAGAGACTGGTATAGGACTGTTAATTTCAGAAAGCAAAGTTTTGATCTGACTGCTTAAGTGGCAAAACGTGTATTGTTGACATTTATACTTGAAGTTAAACATGTACACGCTCAGTTGTTTGAATTTAAACTGGAAGACGTTTCTTGTGCGGAAACACTTTTGCTTACCACTGAGGAACAAACACTCGGTGGTAGCTTTGCATCAACATCTCTATGATTTAATACCTGGCGTTAGTGAAAGCTAATGAGAGAATGAGAGAATGAGAGAGAGAGAGAGAGAGAGAGAGAGAGAGAGAGAGAGAGAGAGAGAGAGAGAGAGAGAGAGAGAGAATACCAAATAGCGCTCCCATTGGGGGCGCAGCCTTAAAGCCCCAATAGCTACAGATTTGTAATAAACCGATCTCAAAGTATCCCCAGTTTTCCGAGAGTTTTCTTTGAATAAGACCCATAAAAGACTGAAAAAGTGTATAACACTGTCATAAGTGTCGAAAGTGGCATGTAAAGTCAAACGGTTTAACATCATTTTAGATTTCCCGCCACTTTTAACTATTAATCATGTGACAGATAAAATAAAGATTACAACAACAAAATGTTGGCCAGCGTTGTGTTGTGCATTCAAGTAAATGACATCATGCTTGTTTCTTGTATGGTCACAATGTGTATTTGCAGGAAATACTGCGTTTTTTGTACTTTACCGTGGGGCGCCATTTTACAATTGCAGCACCCGTTTATTATTTAACGTGTTAAAACGTGTAGGCATGGTCCAAATCAGCGAGCAGTGATACTTCAATACATGTCCGTTAGTTAGCACATTTACACCAACCAACTTGGTTTGAAAAAAGAATCTTGAAAATAATGCATAAAGTTCGCCGCTATTGGGGCTTTAATGAGATGCAGACATGACACGGGAACCTTAACTTACTTATTGTGCAATTTTACTTAAAATTGTATGGAATAACAACAAACAACCCTACATGACAGTTACACTACTACTACATATTTATATAAACCAAGCTTCCACGACGATATTTCAAAAGTAACTATACAAATGATACGGTGGAAGCTTCCAGTTTCAAAATGCACCATGCTTGTACGAGAAGGCAGCAGAGAGTTAAAACTTTCCCTTGTGTGGAATGACATGGGTATGGTTATGATAACAATGGTTTCAAGCTATCCGAATTCACGCTTGCCTCCTCACCGAAAACACGACGCTTTCTTCCCGGCTGAACGGTCAGATGACTGCTGTTTTCCCTCTCGCCTTCATATCATGTGTCTGTGATGATATTATTTCTGCAGGAACATTATTGTCTTACTTACACTGTTCTGCAATGAGGGGGTCTTGCAAAAGTCAGTTTGCTTTGATGTTAACATAGTGCACGCCTCCAAACCTAAAGATTTAAATCTTTGCAGCAACTTTCAATTTTGCTGAAACTTTTCTTTAAGAAACTTCAAACCGCTGTCTTTCAAAATCAAGTCTAGAATAAACATCAGCAGTCACCGTACAACTTTTAGTTCTTTATATTAGAAAAAATGAATTTATTTGACAAGAGTAAAAATGTGTTCACACAGACAGCATGTAAAGCATTCAAATTTTGTGAAACATTTAGAGTTGAAAATGAACCTGTCCACAAGACGCACTCTACCTTAATATTAAACGAGGTATTCCTGGATGTCTTTGTTTACAGGTAGTATGCGCCTCGAAAGTGAAAGACTTAAACTTTTGCTCAAACTTTCCATAAGGAATATTTTAGCCATTCTCTTTCAAAATCAAGAATAAAAATTGGGGGTCACTCTGCAAATTTTGGAACTAGAGAAACAAATAACCCATACAAGACTTACCGATATTTAAAAATCAAAATGGCCGCCATCCCTGTGTTAACTCTTTTGAGAAAAATAAAATTTTTGGATTTTGAAAAACTAAGCCGATGGAAAGTTTTCTTACACCAAAGCTTTAAAATGAACCCCAACAAGTGATGATATCAGAAAAGAATTGTAAAAGTTTGACAGTCCGAATATCTGTCCCCGAGGCGCGTTCTACCTAAGGAACCTCAATGGCATTAAGGTAGTACACGCCTCGAAAGTGAAAGACTTAAACTTTTGCTCCAACTTTCATCAATGTAACTTTCAATCTCGCTTCTTCTGCCTATCGTCTCACCAAATCAAGAATAAAAGTCAATGGTTACCGTGCAAAGTTTGGTCCTGGAGAAATTACCTAACATTTAATCGATATTTGAAATTCAAAATTTTTCAAAGAGTCGCCATCTCTGCCTTAACTGTATGTAAATTTCTTTAAAACTAAGACATCAAAATTTTGTCTTACTCCAAGAGCTTTCAAATGAGCCCTCGCAAGCAGTAAACTAAAAATGTAGTGGAAAAAAATAGAGTCCATATATCTGTCTCCGAGGCGCATTCCACTTTAATTAGCGGAGAAGGCCGGTCAGCTTATTTTGTTGTGGCCGGGAACTTCAAAAAGGGCCATATACTCTATTCAAATCGCTGTACGTGCACCTCGATGGCATAGGTTTATGTGATGTCCCACGCACGAAAGCCTAAAACTAGTATCACTTGACGATAATTTCGATGTCTAAGTTTGTTTATCCAATAACAGTATCTCATTCCACTCCACGAAGCATGTATAAACACCCTTGTATTTGACTTGTCAACACAACCTGTGTATTGTGATATGTAGTGTAATTTTTGACAGCTGCATTCATATCCGGAGAGAGAAATTTAATTTCGAACGATAAAAATCTGGCACATGTAACAGTCTGTTGACTAAGCCGAGCAATAGACATTCCAACATACTTCTACTTGAAAGAGTGAGGAAATTTTGTTTACACACGGAAGAAAAATACCCAGTCTGCAATAGGATAACTGCGAGAGTTAGAGGGGCTTTAGGTACAACAAAATAAACTTCTCAAATTGAATGAATGAATGAATGAATGTATGAATGAATTAAAACAATGAACAAGCACAAAGACATGGCGAGACGAGCGTCTCATTCAGGTAAGAAATGAATTATAGATAATTGTTCGGTACTTTCGCATGTATGACTTTGTTGAAAAAAACGGAATGAGCTAGACAAGCCAAAAATCTGAATTGTCTACTCGACATGCTTACGAACATGTGGTGTAGAATTTGCAGGCCAATAACCCAAGGAGATACCTATCTGCTGCCTCCAACCATGGAAGTATACCTCCATGCTCCAACCAAACCAACCTTCTCCAAAACACTTATAATCGCAAGCGACACCAAAAGGTATGAACATTTAAGATGCTTACAAAAGAATCGATCAGTCACTATTCAAGCAAAGCACCCAAAGAACAAGAGTTCTGGCTTAACAATCAATTCTAGCGGAAACGCACGACTAGATTACAAGTCATCCTTCAATCAACATCACAACTTAACTCGAACAGAAAAAAAATCCCTCAATCTGGAGAAACTTGATTGATGATGGATTCTAGACATTTCAGGGTAGAACGATAGGAGTGACGTCATGACTCCTTACATCGAACTGATTTCTTCGTAATCGGCGCGACAAGCGAAGCAGACTATGGGAATAAAAGCCAAAACACTGGCATCAAAATAACGAAATACCAATCGATGCCACCACAATCTTTGTACGGTTTACAATAGTATTAACAATGTTTTCAACCACTCCCGTTAATCCGAGCCTGAAAATTTCAAACAAAATAATAACACCTTGGCCTTCGGAAGCTGAGCCTAATCTGGGGGTACATTTCTACTCGGATTCTAAACTTCTGATAGAGACGTTATAAAGTCCACAGTACGGTCAAGTTGTTGCACAGTCTAGTAGGTAGTCAGACCTCGACCTTCCATCATAAATTTCCAGAGGGTGTATGGCACGGAAGCTATCCATACAAACGGAAAGTGAAGGGGTGTGTATTGATTGCCCTGGGAGCAGCGACAGTAAACCATGTGAACCCCAATAAATTGCCAGGGACTGTAAACATGTTTTTGTGTGTCAGTCAGTCTGTCTGTGTGTGTGAACTATGTACATGGTTTTTGTGTGTAAGTCTGTCTATATTTAAATCTGTTTCACCACTTGCACGTTATTTCTCCCTATAGAGAGAGGGCTAAAATGGCATTTGAGTGTTGTCTTCCCACGCACTGGACAACTAACCCATTTTCTATACTTTTTTAAGAGTCACTCCAAGGAGTTGCGTTCCTTTGAAAGTATTGAACATGTTTTTTTTCACAGCAGCAACAACGACGACAAAGAATAATGGGCACGAACAATATATAGCAATTGGCGCTTTCGGCGCAGTCCAGAGTCGCCTTTGCTTGGGCGTTTGAGAGTGTGTTTTAGAATCGAGGTTTATTGGAGCCTCTAAGAACCAGAGAATGTTTGTCGTGTCCAATACTTTTGTACAGGTCAAGAGGCCCACGTCTTAATGCACTGATTTCTTGCCGGCATTTCCGTCGTCTGCTGTTACCAAGACTCAAGATTCCGATTACAGTGTTCACCCTGATGTCTGGCCTGAACGGAACCAGGCCTGGAGCAGACCGTTACTGACATGTTTGTATTATTATCTCGCCCGAATGTAAAAAGGGGTCCTGACCTAAATCCGTTATTATCAACGCTGAGAACACTGAACACTGCCCTGTGAGCAAAGAGGGCGTGGTTTAAAATCTTGGTATTACAATCAGACGAGTCAAAAGTGCCCTGCAGTCAAACTTGAAGATAAAGAAAAGAAGTTAAAGGGAATATCGCAAACATCGTTAGGTACAGCAATGTTTGACTCCGATTCGGATAAATTTCCCGGGGATACACATAATAACAGCGATTCGTACAGTTATGTGTGCATTCGATACGTGATGTGACTCGACCGAAACCAACTATCAAAGCTGTAAGATACATCACTGTAACTTTTTGATGCATTCTCAAATATTTTGGTTGTGTTTGTAAAATGCAAGTTTCTTGTTCTATATTCCCTCAATCGTGAGGAAACGTCCAATGCCAAGTTCGTCGACACAACGTGTTTGTGTTCATTGTCCAAAGTTGTTGTTGACAGTGTCAGTTCAGTCTTGACTATAGTCTTCGTCAACAACAACATCGCGTATTGTAGACAGTCTATTGTGTTGGCAAGGCTTATACTCTGTACTCCAAGGTCAGTATATAATACTTGTTTTCGAAAGCAAGCATAACGAAAATATTATCATCGCATTTCGAAACTGTCAGAGGTTTATTCTGAATCGAGAGTTTAGTGTCAGTAGCATTAACTTTTTTGTTATTTTTCACTTCTTTTGTTCTGTTTCAATCACAAGTTCTTGTTCTTCTTCCCAAAGGATGTTGGAAAACGTACTATTTAAGCTTGTCAACAAATCATCTATAGGTCTATAGAATGCACTGTTATTATTGACGTTTAAATTCCAGCCCCAGCCAGAATTTACTCGTCAACGATAATAATGTACTTCACTCATGTACGGGCGAGTTGACAAGCTGAATACTACGTGTGTCAACATACTTTGGGGAGTTGCACAAGAAAATATAGTCGACATTAAAAAACAAAACCAGTGGGAAAAATCATCAAAAGTTACTCTCTATTCAGAATAAATCTCCGACAGGTTCGAAATGCGTTGATAATATTAATTTCATCATGATGGTTAGAGAAAAGAAGTTTATATCGTACTTGAAATACACAATGATAGCCTTGCCAACACAATACATCCAGTACAATATGTTATGTTATTGTTCGTGAATGAACTACATTTACAGCGCAGACTAAACTCAAGTCGTCAATAAAACGTTGGGTAAATC
Source organism: Ptychodera flava (assembly GCF_041260155.1). NCBI lineage: Eukaryota > Metazoa > Hemichordata > Enteropneusta > Ptychoderidae > Ptychodera > Ptychodera flava. The sequence goes on from NC_091935.1 coordinate 23,897,713, forward strand.
ACACACAAAGCCTGTGTCAACAAACTTCACTATGGGCGTTCCGACGTGATTTTTGGAGTTGAACAGTAAACTACATTTTACAAAAAGAGCTAAAAAATACTTGAAAAGGCATCAAAACACAGGCTTTCATCTTGAGTCAGCAGTGTTTGTTTCGCCACGTTTCGAGTTCATGTTCAGATTTGTATATCGCTCGGGTTGCATGTCATTGCTATCGGCAAGTACATGTAAATATTGGTCGACTCCGCTACACGACATACCTGTACCAATACATTCAATGTGCACATTTCAAAGGGACTTTATGCGAGATACATACATTGAAATAGAACCAGAGCTGAAGGAGAGGGGACCTTGTGGGGACAAGCAGCTAGCCGAGTCGCAGACGAGGTCAGAACCTTGCAATCCGATATGCAGGCATGGAAATAATACGAACCACTTCTGACCAGGAACGGCGTTCGATTACACGAGTGAAACTGCTAACGGTCGTAAGTCGATCCACCAAGATATACACGGAACCGTCAAAAACGTCGGCGCCGTTTCCGTTGCTTTGTGCACGAGGCTGTTCACACCTCGTGTACGTCCGCTACAGGTAGATATATTTATTTTCGTAAAAGGACTGGTATGACGTCAGTGTGCGATATAACACCGTTTTTTAAATAAAAGTACTGTAATTGTTGAAATATCCTGGAAGTGGTCCTGACAACAACCTCCAGGCATATTTAGGGCAGGATGTGAAACTCACACTAGGAACACTGAAATATTTCGCTCTTTTATGTTAACCTTACACTGAGCGCACAGTTATATAAGATCAGGCACATTCGAGAGTAGACGTTGAAATTTCATTTTAAAGTAATCTTTTGCAACCAAGAAACAACTTTTATTCTCAAGAAAAAAATACCCGAATAGCTAAAGACGGAACACGAAATGATATCTTCGGCGGCTCAGCCGCACACCTCCATTACGCAAAGTGAGTGATGGTACGGAACACCGTAAGGAAGTTGAAAAGGAGTGTATAACAAAAAACTACGATGACAGAAAACGCCTTATGTAATGACGACAACTATAATGAGTTTATCTGAGGTAAGCACAAGACAATGCAAGCACGGCAGACGCAAAATGAACCGCGTCAATGTAACATGAACGTGCCACAGTATAGGAAAGAAAAAGTACAAAAAGGCACACACACAAAAAAAACTCTTGCATATTTCCTGATTAGTTGGCACAGGTCAGGTGTACAATTCATGATTAAGAGTCTGTGTTCTGCTGTCACGCACAGCGTACTTCACATCACGTACCAAGTTTCCGCTTGACGATGGAGCTTGCTTTGTCATAGAAACCGTGCCAGGCAGCGAAATATCACCAAGTGAGTGTGAACCCAAGGAGACCGTGCGCAATGGGCTCTGGACGGAATGTCTTGACTCGAAAAGCAAGTGCCTGGGTGGATAGGTTAAGAGTACTGTCCATAGAAACCACGTCGACAAGTTAGTGTACACACGAATGTCCGACACAAAATGAATTTCAAACACAATATAAACATACATATTTCACTTAAAACTTGATTTATGACCCTGAAATATTAAATCCAGTACACTCGATTTTTCAAACACACACATTTGGTCAAAAAAAGTTGTAAAATTTGGCAAAAAAAATGTAAAATGTTAAGGTAACTCTTGGTTCAAGAGAAGAACAAACACAGTTGAATGTTTCAACTTTATGGGTTATCCTCAACTCCCACAAACGCCATTCGCAAAAGAAATAAATATTGACTCAGTTTACCTCTCAAAGAGCACTGATTTTTCTTTTTCAAATCAACTGGCGTGTACTTTGTCTATCTCACGTTCATGTTGTTTTTCTTGGTCGATGACTTCCATCAACCTCGTGTTTACCGTCCTCTCTAATTTCACCTGTATCCACATGTGCATATCTGACAAGAATCCTTCCTTTGAGACACCCGCTTTTGTTTGCCGCTGTTTCCCATTTTCTGTATATTTTCTTTTTGAAGGGTCCGGGCTTGTGTACAGCAAGTCTACTTGACTCCAGGTCCCCAGCACTTGTGATGTCTGGAATTTGCAGCACTTTAAATAGAATAAATCCTACATTTAATACTCGTGGAATAGAAAAAAAAAATCATTGGAGAATTCCACAGACCTTTCAAATCTCATTGTACTGCGTGCTCCCTCGCCGCCTGCGGATGTACCGACACTTTTTGATTTCCTCAAACGTCGTGACTTCGGTGATGTCGCCGAGTCCGTCATTCAGCCAGGTGGCTTGGTCGGCTGCGATACCCCGACGGGCAAGAAGTTGTCTCGGGCTGAGAAAGCGGCTGTTGTCGTAGTAATCGTGTTTGGTCGGCACGCCGCCGATCCCTGACGACGCCAGCTGGATGTACTTACTGACGGCGTTCATTTCCTTAAGAGTACTTTGACGTCTCAATACCCTTGGCGACGACGTCGGTGTCAGCCCCGAAGACGACGACGACGACGGCGTCGACGGACGGATTTGATGGCTCGACAGATCTCCGTTACTAGTCACATCCCCTAGCCGTTGACCGAATCGGCGACCGTCATGACGGCTTGTGTCCAGCTCGCTTAGTCTCGGAGGGGCTATTACCGAGACGGTGCGCCTTTTCATCAGCGGGCTTGGCTTCGGCGATGCCCTGTGCGAGTCATCCGGCAGTTTCCAGGCTGACGTTGGGGAGCCGTGTTGCAGTTTGCAGGGAGCTGATATTTTACGCATCCTCATCTTTTTCAGACCATCTGTCTGTTCTTTCTTGTCTTGACCTTGCGGTGAACCGGATTTCTGTCTCCGCGAACCTGAAGAACCGAATGATCCCCCAGTTGAACCATTACTTTTTTCGTTCTCCTCGTCCTCATCTTCTTCCTCGTGGTCTTCGATTCTGTTCCTTATCGCTGACAACTGCAGTTCAGTCATGGCGGCGATTAACGAGGACCGTCGGACGTGCAAATCGCCGGGAAGAGGGGAATTGCCTGACGATATCATGTCCGAGTCATCCTCGGATTGGTCTTCGAGCAGAGTAAGGGCTTGTTGAAACACTGACGACGTGGCCGGTAGCGGGTGACGCTGAGGCAAGTCCACGTCTTCATCAACCGGACCGCCATTCGCTTCGACATCTGGCGTCTCCGGTTTCGGCCCCTGTTTAGGCGGTGGGAACGAGTGGCGAGGGCGAGGGTGGAGCTTCGGACTGTTCGCTCTGGCGAAGCTCACCTTTTTGCGAACGATCTCTGGCGAAAGAACAGCCGTCAGGAGGTTGGATTTTCTCGGTGTCAATGGCGACAGCGCCGGGAGCACCAGCTTCGATGAGTCTCGCCTTTTGCCTGACTCCAAGTCCATCTTGAATCTAGGCCGAATTCTGGGTGAAGTTTTGGGACTTGCACGATCCTCCAGCATACTTCTTCCAGGCGGACTTCCGTAACTCCCAGAATTTCTTGGGGTTAGGGGTTTGAGAGGCTGTCCCGATGCCGGGATTGGTATTGGTCTGGACGATGCCATTGTTGCTGTAGCTGCCTCTTTATTATGACCAGGGTCGTTCCTGCTCGTTCTTTGCCAAACTCAGTGGCGGAGTCTCTCATATATGTATCACAATTCCCAATGCATAAACAGTCGCTGGCTTACCGTTGTCAATATGGCAAGTCACGTCAAGACAGAGCGCAGAACACGTCGGAAAAGGAACGTTCCACAGCCACTCCTCGGCTCTAACAGACGACAGACGTTGTAATAGTACTTTATCCAGTAGCGCGATAGAGATAGTCCCTCAGCCTCCGCTGCTCAGAGCAGTTTGGTGGATTCTATTACAAAACGGACCATCGCGGTGAATAGCGCGAGGGGGTCGCGATTTCTATTGATTTTGGAGCTGCTATGTCAATAATACCGAGGCACACGCAATCGGCCAAACCAAACCAAATACTAGTTTCCCGTATCGCACCGACGCGCTAAACACAACAGTTATCTCGGTCAAACATAACAATCAAGGTGTGACCTGATGTCCCTATTGTAGGTTAATATCATATCACCCCTATGCGTGATTTGCGGTTGTTCGAGACCTGCAAACGGTTCCTCATACTATAAAACTGCTGGCAATAAAACTTTTCACTCGCAGAGTAGCGGGTTCAAATACCGACATATGAACGCAATCGTTATCGAATTCTTTAGCTACCAATCGGTGTAGCACGGGCAGGTTACCAGGCTATTTCACACCTCCGCTGTTATGTCGTTGTAAATTATGAACATAACACGAAATGTAATCCATCTAAAGACGGGTTTCAAGTCGGTGCTGTCTGTCGGCACTCATAAATTTGACAAGTCTCGAGAGTACCGTATCTATGTAGCTCGCTGCGAAGCAGGGGGAAAAAACTTGCAGAAAGGGAGAAATTTCGGTCGAAGGTTTTGAATACAGAGTATTTATATTGAAGATTAACTTGGCGCCATTCTCAAAAAATAACACGAGATGACCCCAGTTCGTCTACTTTAAATGAAAACACATGTCTTACGAAGCAATTAGGGGCATCGCAACGTAGCCAGACAACTTGAAAATTCGTGTTGGAACTTGGAAGTGGTTCTCCGGCACAGCGCCCCCAAAATCTAAACTGGGATTGTTGTTCTCAAGCCTGTCCAGTAGATCACAATAACAGTGCTGTGTTTTATCGCGACTCTTATAACACATTGCTCGAGAATTTCAGGTGATTTCCATATTTTCCGAAGGAAACGAGCCGATTTTCAACCAGAAACGACCACCTGTTTGATTGCCTTTTATAACTGGAGCGCTAATCTCGTGGGTAACTTTTTAAGTGGTCAAAGTAGCTGCCCTGTTTTGGACATCATCCTATGAATGTCGCATTATGTTACAAGTTAGCCGTATCGATCGGTGCTCCGAAGAGAGGGGTGGAAAAAGCATGTTACCTGGCACAACGCTTACAAACAAAACAGACACAGACAACAATGGCACTGCTTCCAGTCTACAAGAACTACACAAGGGCCACCTTAACGAACTGAAAATTGTTCTGTGAATCAAACGACTTGCACGTCAGCATGTAGTGCATCGGAACTGTTTACATGCATCTTCGCTAGCCAGGAGTGTTTTCATCTGGGCAGGGACTCTCCCTCAAAACATAGATCCCCCGGAAAAATTTCTTGAGGGTCTATGTCTGAAACAACTTAGGGAGGGGGAGGGGGGTTACAATGCCAACCTAACCAAGCTGTGCAGACCGGAAGATGATCGTTTATAAATGTGCCTTGGTTTCGAGAAAGTATTTCATTTCTTCTGACTTACGTAAACACATACAGGCAATTTGTCATGTTAGATGTAACACAATGTAACAATCACATGCAACCCTGTTCAACGCATGGCGGTCCACAACCAAGACTTACAATGAGTCAAGTGTGTAAATTTATAGATTTTTCGATGACTGTCACAAAGACAAAATTGACTCGGGCATAATTTATTGGAACGTTGACTTGTAAATCGCACATATCATGAAGAAGGTCAAAGTTTATTGACCTTTTTGTCGACAGTTTCATCATTAAATTCCCTCCGTGGACCACAGGGACTTGCAAGCGATAATGATATTATTAATTGATTAATTATGATAAATTATTGTTAGATGATATGAAACGTTTTATGGCATAATTTTGAACTAGTGTCAGTGTGTGGCTATTATAACTCCCCCCACTCTCTGTGAAGTGTTCGAAAGAAAATGTTCACATCTGTTAATTGCTCACTCTAATCCCCTCCATTAGTTATCTCATAGACCCTTTTTAGGGTCTATGGTGATTTCTACTGATCCAACCGAGGAGGATTATCGTAGGGGATTATCGTCATAAAGAACGAGTTAGCGGCCCATTTACCTTGCGAGTGGTTCAGTAAGGACGCAAATCCTACTCGTTTGTGATCAATATAAATAAATAGAGTGAACTAGGATGGGTAATTAATAGATATGGACTGTTTTCTTTAAAATACTACACAGAGACAGTACACACTGACGAACTTCAATCTTCGGTTAAACGACAGTTTAGTATATATAAGTTATTTATCATTAATTAATAATTGAATGTATAACCTGCGACCCCCTATGCCATAGGCTGAGATTCTGGATATAGTGGTTTAGACGTGAAGGTCGCCTACTCTAGACAATATACCCAACATATTTTAACCCTTTGAGCGCCAAAGTCAATTTTTGTCGCCTTTTGACCTCAGTCATTTTTTTAAAGATTTTTCCCAAAATTTTGATAAGAAACTGTAGCCGATAAAATATGACGACCATTTGGTTCGGAATTATCAGAAACATTAAAGAGAAATTCATAAAAAATTATAACTTTTGCGCTAAAATTTTGGTGGGAAAAATTACAGCACTCAAAGGGTTGACTTGAATCAATCTATGTACAACTCAGAAAGCAACTTGACGCTTCTTTGAAGCATAACCAAGTTGCAGTTTTAACCAGGAGCAGGAATCTTCGAAACGCACGGCACAAAAGTTATGATCGAGATGAATTTTGAACTTCAAATTGCTACTTGTTTGCTATAAAGACACTTGTATCAAAGTTGGGAAGTCGCAGAAATCGATGACCTCTTCTTTTGTCAATGGACTAGTACCACTCCGTTGTGTCACAGTTTAGGAGACAAAACAACGGGTGTCCATTTCGAAGTGCCTTAATCCCCTGTTTATGCAAACGAGCTAATTAAATCGACCGTTTTTAATCCTGTCCAATTTGTGTAATTTTATGCCTATGGTGGTATGTGTAATACATTTTTAATGAAGCTTGATAAATAATTCATATCCAGGTTATTCGCACCATGAAAAATGAAAAAAAAAACAAACCAAACACACAGATAATTTTGACCAATGTAACATAAAATTTTAGCCTGTATAATCCACATTGTCACGAAGTTACCTCGATGGTTCCGCCTAAGCAAGTTTTCACAGAAAACGATAAACAATGATAAAGGACAACACATCGTTGTATCTCCGCCATATCTACATTTGGTGACACCCTTTTGCGGCATCACATCCCGATGAAGAGGGCGCATTCAGTGAGGACAAGCTTGAGCAAAAATTCAGCAATCTTTTGGGCATATTATTTTTAGTCGATTTTTGTTTGTTGTTTTGAAGGGCGAAAGCTCAAAGAAGTGAAAGTCAAACGCAATCAATGAGGCGTGATTGTTACAATGCTTTTATATCCGTAGCTTTATTCAACATTGAGAAGGAAACACATCGAAAAAACGTATAAAATCTCGGGAAACATGTGAGTTACATAAACGAGACTCTGGTTCGTGTTGTTAGTGATTAAAACGACACAACCATATAAGGAAAACTTTGCAAAAATTGTTCTCAAAAAGACGTACAGGAACAACTCATAAGAATCATTTAAGTTTCTTTTAAGGTAGCATGCGCCTGGGGAACAGATATTCGGCCTCTCAACATTTTCAATTCTTTTCTGATCTACCACTTGTGGGGGTTCATTTTAAAGCTCTTGGTGTAAGAAAACTTTTACTGGCTTAGTTTTTCGAAATTCGAAAATTTTACTTTTCTCCACAGAGTTAACACGTGCATAGGGATGGCAGCCATTTTGAATTTAAATATCGGTAAATCTTGTATGGGTTATTTGTTTCTCTATAGTGCCAAAATTTGCACGGTGACCCCGATTTTTACTCTTGATTTCGAAAAAGAATGGAAGATGAAGGAAGATGGAAGATGAAAGAATGAAAGATTCCTTAAAGAAAGTTTGAGCAAAAGTTTAAGTCTTTCACTTTCCTGGCGCGTACTACCTTGAAGGTATACTGTCACCTGTTCCAATTTTGCCACAGTTACCATGGAAAGAGAAAATCTAACCAACCACAGATTTTAAGCGGGTGGCCGCTTTTTTAAAACATCGCCCTCACATGGGCATTTTAACTACCAAGGAACGCCCTTTTGACCATATATGGGCATATTTAGATTACAGGTGATTGTATACCTTTAACGAAGGTTTGTTCATATCAAATCAAAATCATCTTTATACACACAAACGCATGCGCGTGATCGTGAAGCAACATCAAAAATATTCAACGGAGTGGGAAAGTCTTCAAACATAATCAAAAAATAAAGTCCAAAATTACATATCACATATTACAGAGACGAACTGTTGATATTATTTTCATAATGATCATGCTTGGAAAGAATAACTTGAAATGCACAGTATACGCCTTGCAAACACAGAGTACAATACACAGTATGCGATGCTGTTGTTGACAGATGAGATCTCACCGGAAAAATCAAGCCGTCAACGATAGTGAACTTAAACTCACATACACACTGGCTGTGTTGACGAGTTGAAAACTTAGCGGGGTGACATACTTTAAAAGTAAAATATGGATCTTTATTTTACGAACAGAAAAAAAATGAAAAACGCATCATATTACAGACATGTCACGATCATACGTTACTGCTGATAGTACGCTGAATTTCAGCGTTTGATTATGAATACGTTAAATATACGAGTAGACGAAAATACCAACCAAACAAACTGTATTGAAGCGTTAAAGGTATACAGTCACCTGTAACTAGCTATGCCCACATATGGTCAAAGGGGCGTTCCTTGGTATTCAAAATGCCCACATGAGGGCGCTGTTTTTTGAGAAGCGGCCACCCGCTTAAAATCTGTGATTAGTTAGATTTTCTCGTTCCATAGTAGCTGTGGCAAAATTGGAACAGGTGACAGTATACCTTTAATATATAAACGATACTTGACAAGTCAGTCTTCCTCGTCATGTCAAGTTGGATAGTTTTAAGACCATTCAGTCCCTCACTTTAATTATTATTTTCTCGATTTCAGGTGTTTTGATTTGTTCTGACTTTTAACGACGTCTTCAACTTTATTAAAAAGAACATTCTCTATGCTACCACTTCCATGGTTTCCGATCGCAGTTGAGTGTGAATGCAATTAACTTTTGTGTGGCCTGGCGTCGAAGGTGAATGCTCTGAATTGTTACCTTGACATCAGCGAGAAAACAACGAGCGATGCAATTCTTTCGATTTACAAACGTATCAAGCGTTATTTCGTTTTGGTCTTATTTAGTTACCTGCATGAAATACATTACCAACAAATTCAAATGTTACAAAATTACTTAAAATTGATAAGTGGGACTGCACAAACAACCGGAATGTCTGGGTTTGTTGTTTAGAAATACAAATACTCTCGCAGTGAACGAACAAATTTCGGTTATGACCACAGGCCCTCGAGAAAAACGTGTTTCTCAACGGTCTGTGCTATGCTATTGACCAAAAAATTTCAACAGTTTTGACTCAACTCTGTTCATTTTAAATCCGTACAGATGTGAGTATATGCTCACATGAAATCATCAGGCGCAGTCCCAAATATCTGAAATATACATTCAGTTTATACGGCATATTAGCATATCATCGTACAATGACTTGCAGATAAGTTATATACTCAGTAATGTACTCTGAGTACAATTGTTTATTGAGGTATGTTTGTAAGCTACCAGGAGATATACAGAGATATTCTGAATGTATATCAAGCAATTAACAGGATGAAATTCACCACTAAGTTGGGGTTTCAAGGCAAGATATTATATCATTAGCGTAAAACGTTGACTACCATAACTTCAGTCGTGTTTGGTTTTAAATGTAATTGTCACCGTATATGTAGTAAGGCACATTCTTATATTGTGCCAAGCTATGCCACTCATTGCTGTCGAACTAAACATATTGCTATCAGAGCGTAATATTTCAAATTGGTTTTCACCATCAACATTTCGGTGACATAGATTCCCTCATGAATCCCTGGGGATAAAGCCGACATCAAGGTTTGTCCTGTAACGTTATCATAAACCACCCAATATTGATTAGCTATTATTCACCAAGACACCTTAAATTCTTGAGACCACATAACGAATCCTTCTGGTTGTACAGAGCGAAGTTCGGCAGAAAAGATGTCAAAATACAAAAACAGGAGAAAAACAAAGGAAACTTCAGATTGAATGCGCCTCAGGGACTTTTACAATATATTTTGGCCTGCCACTTGTGGGGGCCCATTTTGAAGCTTATGGAGTACATAAAATTTTTCACCAGCTTTAGTATTGTGAAAACCGGAAAGTTTATTTAACGCAGGGATGGCGGCCATTTTGAATTTCAAATATCGGTATAGGTATCAGGTAATTTGTCTAAATTTGTATGGGTACCCCAGAATTTTGAAAAGATTTTGAAAGAGCATGGTTGAAAGTTTACCTGAGAAAAGTCTGACGCGAACTACCTTAAAATCAATTCATGAAGTGATTCATTACGTTTTTATGTTGCATTATCGGCGTTTATTAAAACCATGCCTGTTTAGATGAGGAAGTTGTTAGAATGAGAGTGGGATTTGTTGCGTCCTCCAAATATTGTAGAGCATGCACAGTTCACCACAAGAGACCTGCCATTGTTTTTTTCAATTGTGAACACGTTTGATGTTTTTTCCACCAAAAATTAAAAGCTGTTGTTTCAACAATTTTGGCTCCGAAGATCTTGTTTTCACTTCTTGAACAACCCTCCCAAAATCCTCCTTGAAAAAAATACGTAACATTTGTTGGTATCTGCGGAGAAACCGAAGCGGCAGTGAAGTGTTATCGTCAAAGCAGACCGACAACTGTTTCAGTTGGTCGACAAAATGAGCCGGATCATGATGACGTCACTGGCAGAAGCTGACGTCATCCGCTACTGGGAACAGTCGGTTCCCCTCTGTCCCATCAACATGATGAAGACCTGAGGAATCGCAAACCACTGTGACGTCAAAAACCCCACAGATGTTTGAGGAAGGACCATTCGCAAAACCGAGTATCAGAAGAAAACGCAAAACCACAAGTAAATCGGATGTGTCAAACCCGATCATACATTTGCATTGATTAATGACTACACGAAATATATCTTACAACTGAGATATTGTAGTAACTGCGTATCTTTGAACACCAAATATAGTCCTTACACCGACGCTTCTGGAAAACGGAGGCCGTATCTCTCACTTAGGATGCTGTTAACATACCATACAAACTGCATCGCCCTCTAATAAAGACAGAGTACAACCACTGCAACTGTTAGTAGTTTTGCACGACTGGCACTGACGTAATAACCCTAGAATCGAAACACTATCACAGAGAAAGGGTCATGCAAGTCTTTTTTCTGATTCATGGCCGGATTTGCAGTTCCACAAGTCTCACATGTATTGAGCTAATGATAAGTTGTACCCTTTTGAATAATGATATCGTAGTCAAAGCTACAATCAAAGTAAGGGGACAAATTTTTATCAGGACAATTAATTTAATGCTAAAACTGGAGAAAATAATCCAAAAATAATTTACGGCAAGCCGATTTTGATATTATATTTTAAGAAATGTAACCGCAGATGTATTTGTCGGTTTTAAGCTGTATGATTTACGAGACAAGAACTTGTCATACATCCAGATATCGCTTCTCTGTACCAGCAAAAATGGAAAGATGTTTGCCGAAGTTGCAAAACACAACCACAAACAAACAAACAAACAAATAAACCAAACCATCATCACTGTACCTAACAGGTATTCAATCATATTTCGGTATTCATTGACAACTGTGAAGACCTCTAAGTGGTCCCTGACTTCAAAGTGGTCCCCGTAGTTGTAATTGAACTGAAATTTTACGCAGTCCAGGGATTTTTCCATTCCTATATTTGCATAAAGTTGTTAAACTTTGTAACATTGCCAATACTAATCTGTTATTTTGGTCCTTTTTGATATATGCGCTCACTTTTATTACTTTTTCAAAATTCCGATGCATTTTACAATGCCAAATCACCCCAAACTGCGCGTCCAATTTTTTGACCTGGTTAGGGTGTCTCATATTAGCATCATGGGAGATTCGATTGCGCTGCACACGGCACGGACGAGACCAGCGACCGCGACCCACCGATCACTGTACGGATATGCGGATGTCCATATGCCTAGCAGTTTACTGAGTGAGTACCAGCTCAAACAGTCATTAATTTCAATCTTGTTGCTCGACGTTATATTTCATGCTCGCATACAGGCGTTCTGTTTACTGGGTAGCTCTGCATGGCAGGGCTGTGTGTTACCGGCGTTATACGGCCTCCCACCACATGTGTTGGGAGGTCGTATAACGCCGCGCCGCTAACACACAGCTCTGCCATGGCCATGCAGCAGAGCTATTTACTGGGTAGTTTGTTTTATGCTACGTTCCGAACATGGTTCCGACGTTCTGTTCCGTAGACTTTTACGGAACAGAACATCGGAACGTAACATAAACTACACTTATACAAACTATCCAGTAAACAGAACGCCTGTGTGCGAGTGCTGATTGTCTTCGTCCAAAATCAAATGACACTGTGAACTTACACAGAAACATCGGGTTCCCAGACACTTCGCACCAAAACCACTTCGCACCATACCATCTCGTCCCATGCCATTTCGCACCAAAACCACTTCGCACCAAACAACCTCGTACCAAAACCACTTCGCCCCGAAAGTCACGTTGCCCCACACCATTTTGCCCAAACTTACCGCCAACCGATAAAGCTGAAAATAACCAACCACTACCATTGAAGTTTTCATCACCTTTCTATCATCCCAGAACTGAAATCTTGAAATTGTACACATTTCGAGAATATGACATCGTGCAATTCCGCGCGGCACCTGAGTCGTAGCACTGAGTAGTTTGCGTGTGTTATGCCATGGTTTCATGCAACAATAAGGCAAAATGTCCTGACGCATTCATGTTTCCAAGTTGCAGGTAAAAACAACGTTATGATACGTCGCGACATCGTTGTTTTAGGACGAGTTGACGGTACTTTACTTTAGGCGAAGTGGTTTTAGTACGAGGTGGTACTTGGGGCGAAGTGGCGTAGGACGAGGTAGTACTTGGGACGAGGTGGTTTTGGTGCGAAATGGTTTTGGGACGAAGTTGTGTGGGGCGAACTGGTTTTGGTGCGAAGTGTCTGGACCCAAACATCGCACAATGAATGAAATTTTTTTCTGGCCCTGCGTACGATGCTGTGTGTTTCCGGCGCTATATAACGCAGAGCTAGAACTGCTGTACCTCTCTCGGGGGGAGGGGGTACTTGTTCAGAGAAGTGGTAGGGGTGTGCGGCCGCAAGTATAAAACCCTGGGCCCATTTAAGACCTAAAATCTCGTTGTTTTAGGACCCCAGTTTAGACCTTTATGACCTTTGACCCAGGTCAACAGTCATAGCGTCAACATTTTTAAAACGGAAAAAGCAAGTATTTGCCCCGGCAAAGCCTACCACTGTAAGCTTATACTGCGTTTAGAGCTATTTTGTTGCTGGCCAAGCCATGATTCCGAAAAATCATGAGGAAATACTAACAAATTTTGTGAAAGAAAATGCCTTTCACTCTCACCAAATTTTGGTCCAGCTTCTGCAAATTATCAGTTATCTGCAGTTACAGTCTGAGTGTTTTTTTTTTTTTTTTTAAATTACAATTCACAACAAACCTCGCTGTTTGTCTGTAAAGCAGTACTACTTCATATGGCCATGGTCGACCTGAATAATACTAGGAGCAGTAGAGCCACTTTGTTTTGGTATTTTCTATTGGGCAAAAATCTGCCATATGTTGAGTTCTGACAAATCAGTGACAATGTTTTAAAACAAAGTCAATATTTACTTTAAGCCAGGGGGTCTCTGTAATGGTCCACCTGCCACAGAAAAGATATCCATGCTTATTGAGTGCAGCTCAGAACCCTGCTAGCGAGATGGGAACAGACTGTTGAAATTTGTTCTTCTGTGGCACTCAAACTGCAACCCCATTTTAGACCATGGTTTACATTGGAATTGACCCCCCCCCATTTTGGACCAAATTGCTGAAATACCCACCCCATTGGGCGGCGCATATACATATTGGCAAGTAATAGAAGTGACCCCCCCCCGACTGCTCTTTGCCAACTTATATTTTTTTACCTGTCCGTGGTATTTTGGGGAAGGGTTTTAAACACAGTTTGTCAGGAATTTATGATGATAGTTGAAAGAATAGAAATATACTCCAACACCCGACCCTGGCCCACTAAGCCCCAAGGCTGTATCATGCACGCACAGGAAAGCAAATTTAGCACTTTGAGGCAGCCATATTGTCTAGTTTCCATGTGTTGAGTTCGTACTCTACATGCCTTGACATTGTTTTCATTGTAACTTAGGTCATTTCACATCATTGGTACAACGTACATTTCAGTGACTTTGAATGACAAAGTTCTTTTACGTCAAGGACTGTGTCATCAGTCTTAACTGATGTCTAGCTGTAAATTCAAGCTGTCAATCTAAACTGAATACAATATGATTGTGCTCATGGAATTTGTGTCCATACACTTTTGTAATATATTGTGGTTTCAGTCGGATTTGAACTCACAACGTATAGCACCAGTCACCTAGCGCAGAAGCCATAGATAAAACCGCTGAGCAAATCCCCAATCTCAGCCTCATGTGTGTTCAGCACACAATTTGAGTCTTTACGGTTACACCTATAGTGTACTCATTTATGTATTTTGTTGTGTCTCCATTTCAATACTTACCCTAGTCATAATTTTACATATGTGCTTATAATGAACAGACCTGCTTTGAGTCGGTTTTTAGCTCGTATTTGGTGTGTATATAAATACCAAAAAGATATTATATTTAATTTGCATACATTTTATCTTCTGATAATGATGACTGGATTGATTTGCTTACTGGTATAAATTTTTCAATTTTAATCTCTCCAGATAACAGAGTTCTTGGAAATGATGTGGAAAGATCAGAGTTATCACTGCTTGCTGATTTGGACCATGCCTACACGTTTTAAAAACTGGTGACGTACTCAAAAATTGGCGACCAACAGAAAAGTAAAAAAAAACAGTATTTCCCCGCACATACACAATATGATCATACCAGAAACAAGCATGATGTCATTTACTTAATGCACAACACACGAATGCCAACTATTTGTTGTAATTTTTATTTTCCTGTCATATGATTATTAGTCCCCAAGGACACCGTCCGGGGGGACTTATAGGTTTGGTCATGTCTGTGCGTCCGTCCGTCCGTGCGTGTGTCCATCCGTCCATTCACTCAGATATCTCAGAGACGCCTGGAGCGATTTTGTTCAAACTTGGTACAAGGATAGTACCCTACCTCATACAGATGCACGTTAATTTGTTTCACAATGTGATCAAATTTGGCCGTGTTAGAGGACTTTTTAGTTTACACCTCTATAGACTCCAATGTATAAGGCAGCTCTCCATAGACTCCCATGTATAAGGCCAAGAAAAATAAAAATTTAGTTTCTCATCGTATTCATATTGCAAAATGGATGCAGTGACACAGTTTTTAGTCCCCACAGATAAAGTCCAGGGGGCTTATAGATTGGGACATATCCGTCCGTGAGTCCATCCGTTCACGCAGATATCTCAGACACTTTGACAAAATGTCACGTGACCTTGGTGACCTTTGACGTCAAATATACATATTTGTCCATAACTCAGTAACCACAAGTGCTAAACCTTTCATATATGGTATGATAGGACTCCTTATGACGCCACATTGTACCTCATTAATTATGTGCATATCTAATTTTGAGCGAGCCAATAGAGCTAGAGGTCTGATTTTTGGTATATAGGGATAACTTAGCAATACTATTTTTTGACAAAATGTCATGTGACCTCGGTGACCTTTGACCTTGATTATACATATATATATGCACAACTCAGTAACACAAGTTCTTTACGCTTCAATTTTGATAGGATAATAGACCTTAAGATGTCACATCTTGTACCTCATTTATTATGCACATATGTATTTCTTGCTGGCCAATACAGCTAGAGGTCTGATCTTTTTTCCCGATTTAGAATCATAACTTAGACATGCCTCTTGTTTCAAATTGGGAACAATGACACAGACCTATGTGCCCATAGATCTGAACATATACATGTACACTCCAGTGATACTTCTTAATGACCACATTTCCCTGCCCCATCAAGACTAATACTCCTATTACAAGTGGGGACTATGTCATTGTCAATGACTTGTTTTTTTGAAATTCTCGGAAAATCTAAAATCATGTTAAAAGTTTGAATTTAAATGCTACTTCTTAGGCTATCGACAGTGTTGTACACTTTTTTGGTCTTTAATGTGTCTTACTTGAAGAAAACCCTAGAAAAACTGAGGATAATTTGAGATTGGTTTACAACACATTTGCTGCTGTATGGGGCTTTAAGGTTTGGCTGAAACAAAATAGAATTTTTTACACCAAAACCCCTTGTCTGACAGCACTGATATTTGTTATACAGGTTCATAGGGATGATCAAATTGTGAAATATTCAAATTTTGATAAATCCACAATTTTCTATTTTCAGGACAATTTTTAGCTCACATTTGGTGTTTACATGTATATTATACCAAAAAGAGTTTTTATGGTAGGTCAGCGGTGTCTACATTTATGTATGTTAGTATGTGTGCATGCTATCTTCGTGCACATCGAAAACTCAAAAACCGCAGCACTACCATTGTAGTATTTGGTGTACTGGTGCACCTGGGGATGGACATGTGAATTTGTTCAAATGAAAGTGTCAGTCTTCAAAATATGATGATGAGGTAAAAAAAAAGAAATGTGGTAGAAAACAGAGAAAATCCAGCAAACGCTTAAACTCTGTAACGGCAGTCTAGATTTTGTTGAAACTCTGTATGCAGGATGTTTATGGTGATTTTCGTTAGTATTGTGGTGAAATTTTCATTTTTAGCTACTATACGATAGTCTTTTGAAGCTATTGGGATGGGTATCTGTCCGACATCCGTTGTCAGTATGTATGTATGTCCGTTTGTGAGGCGTCCAGTCACTCAAATATCTTGATAACCGCAGTATTTACTGATTTGCTATTTGTTGCGTAGATGAAAAATATGATTTGAGAATATATTTCTTTTAATTTTTAGCTCACATTTGGTATACCAATGTGAGGTTATCATATAAGCTGAATCAGTTCATTTGCATCCGACTTGCATGTCTGTATGTCTGTATATTCATGGGTATGTGCAGATGTATGTCCGTCACACACAAAGGCTCCCATACCGCCAAAGCTACCATCTCAGTATTTGGTGTACAGGTAGATGCAGGGATTGAGATGTGAATTTGTTCAAATGAACACATCAGTGTCAAAAATGTGCAAATGAGGTAAGAAAAAGTGAAATCCAGCAAATGTGCAGGAGGCATGCCAGTGAGAAACAGGCAAACTCCACTGATCTTGACTCATTTCCTGTCATTGTTTATGAACTGTTACATATTAACAGACCAGCTGCAACCATAGACAGTAGATGGGGGAAGACAGTTTATACTAAACTAAGAGGGGCTTGTTTCTGCTATGCATTTTGCTAAAGTTGACTTCCGGTACCAAAAGTTAGACCTTAATTACTTTTGTCATTCTTGTTTTTTCTGGTTTAAATATTTCTTGTTGTTTTTCTGGTTGTACTGTGCAGAAATCATTGCCATAACATCAACGTATAATTTTCCTCCACTGAACAGATAGAAACAACATTTATTGTTGATCATTGGTAACCCATACTGGTATATACCAATTCTGATCAAATTTGAGCGACACCGTATAATTGCGGTATATTTTCTGAAACCACTCATCTGATTATTTTGAAAGTTGGTATACATGTTCCTCAGGATGACCTCAGTCAAGTTTATACAAATTGAATTGAAATTTTCATATTTGTAATTTTAGGGCAATTTTCCGAATTTTTGGTCAAAAAAATTTTTATTCAAAAACAACAAATCTGATAGCTTTGATATTTGGTATACAGGTTCCTCAGGTTGATGAAAATCAGTTTTATGAATATTGTGAAGATATCTTGAATTTTGTATTTTTGCTGAATTTTTTGGTTATTTTTCTCATTTTAAGTAAAATTTCTTCTTTTCAGAAACCGCTAGCCCAATTGCTCTCAAATTTGGATTGGATGTTTACAAGGGTGTTACCCTTCTAATTGTTGAACTTACGACAAAATTGGAAATATTACTGTTTTGGGGCAATTTCGTCATTTTTGGTCAAAAAATCTTAAAAAATATTTTCTTTTTAAAGCTCCTGGACAGACAACTTGTTCTCAAAATTACTTGTCTGATAGCTTTTTAATTTGGTACAAAAGTCCGAGGGATTTTATTTGATAAATTTTCTGCTCAAATTGTTGGAAACCCCCAAATCTTTGTATTTTAGGTAATTTTCTCAGTTTGTGACCTTAAATGACCTACACCAACCCAGGATATGTTGTGAGAGAGTTTCAAAGGCTGTGAACATAATTTTGTCATATTTAATATCAATTTGTAGTAAAATTTGATCCAGAAAACAAAGTTGAAGTAAATATTTACATTGCGAACCAATTTTTTGCAACTTTTGCATGGTAAGACACATAAGAACTGATGAGAAATTAGGATCCAGGATAATTCCAGATGTTGTAATCCCCCCTCCCCCCATAGTGGAAGGCATTTCACTATCTGTAACTGATTTAAGTGTTGTTTACATTTGAATGATAGCACCATAGCATTAATTAAAACACCCCAAGGTTGTAAATACATTTCCTGTCAGCTGGTTTTATGTAAGGGGTGGAACATTTGATATTCGCGAGGGGGTAGGGGCCAGAAGATTGATGAGGTAGCATTACTTTTTACCAGATCCCTTGTACATTTTTTCCCACTCTTTATTTTTTCCCCACTCTCCCACCTTTTCTTTTTGTCAAGCTTCTCTGGCTAATTTTTTTGTTGACATTGCTTTCTGTATGTAGGATCTGCTTGTCCCGTTGCTATAGAAGATGATATTCCCAAAGACGACCTCCAGTACCTAAGTTGCAGACCTTATTTGCTTTTGTCATTCTTGTTTTTCTGGTTTAAATTTTTCTTGAATTTACCAATTCAAACCGAATGTGAGCACACTGTTCTTGACGGTATTCTTTGATATTGTTGAAAATATGCAAATTAGCGCCAAAAAAGGCGTTTTTGGTAAAAAAATCTTCTTCATAATCGCTGGTCAGACAGCTTTGTTATTTTGTATATAGGTCCCTTGGGATAACCCAACTTAGATTTGTTCAAATTGTAATGAAATATGCAAATCTGTACTTTTAAGGAATTTTTTATGTCATTTTTGGTCAAAACTTTATTTCATCAAAACTGCCCATCTGACAGCTTTGATATTTGGTATTGGTATACAGGTTCCTACAGATGAACTAAATATGATATCTTGAATATATGATGAAATCTGCAATTTTGTATTTTTGGGGCAATTTTTCCAATTTTGGTCAAAAAATGTTTTTCTCTCAAATTTCGTATTGGATTGCTTTGAAACTTAATACTCTTGACTCTAGAGTTGTTTTCTATATGATTTCTTAAATTGTGGTGAAATTTTCATCTTTGTGTTTTTTTGGTTTTTTTTTGAATTTAGGGCAATATTTTGGTCAAAAAATAATTTTCTTTGAAGTAAATGTTTTGATTGGTTTGAAATTTGTTTTTAATGTATCTAGAGGCAACCTCAGTTGAGTGTCTTCAAATTTTTGGTGAATATTTTCATATAGGCATTTTTGCGCAACTTTTCCCATATTTGGTCAAAAATCATTTTCTCTGAAATCCCTCTTCCAATGGCTATGAAACTTTGTATGCATGTTGCCAAGGGTAAACATAGTTAAGTATACACACTGTGGCCTGCCTCATCAAATCAAATGAGAGCCAAGTGTCATTGATGCTATGTTTTCCATTATTGATCGAAAAATCTCTTTCTCTAAACACTACTCATCTCAACCACTGGCTGATTTGTTCTCAGGGATAATCTTACTGTGATGTTCAAATTATAATAATATTTTCAATTTTGTATTAGTGGTAATGCAGCTTTTTTGACATTTTTTGAAATGTGCTATCAAAGTATCTATCTTCATAAACATATGTGTCACAAAAGCTATTCTCTACATAGCACAACAGGACTGTATTGGCCTTTAGGTAATGTGCTTTTATTTTTGTGAAATTGATGCCCTTTATCTCATTTTTCCGGTTATTGAAAGTAGTTATTTTACTTTATAGAGAAAAACTGCTCTTGTGCTTTACTCTACTGTTAAATTTATGTACAGTTAAATAAAGATTTTTTTGGCTAAATAATGCTCAACGTCCATTTGTATGTGTGTATGAGATTGAGTTTATAAGACAGAGTTACTTGTAGGATTATTCTACATTTCTACTGATTTATCACACATTAGGTATTGTATTGAAAAAATACATATGACACCAAAATGTCCGTAAAGGTGTCCACGGAAATTACACTTGATTATATGCTCCATCTGCTATGTTCAGCTCCTTTTAAGGAAAATTAAAAAATTGTTGACTTGAAAAATGTAACATGCCATCTGTGAAGTATCAGGTATAATAGGCCTATAGTACACTTCCTTGGATTTTTGTCAACTTTTAGTATTGAATAAGAAAATCAGTTTGACTCCAAAAGTGTCCTTTTGACTTCAAAGTGGTCCCCGGGAAAATCGAATGATTGTACACTCTGTCTGCTTATTCAACTTCTTTTGCGTAATATTGAAGCAATGTTCTAACTTGAAAATTGTAACAAGTGACCTATGAAGTATCAGTTATTAATAGGACTATAGTACACTTCCTTGGATTTTTGTCAACTTTTAGTATTGAATAAAGAAAATCAGTTTGACTCCAAAAGTGTCCTTTTGACTTCAAAGTGGTCCCCGAAAACTTGGGATGATTTTACGGTCTCTCTGCTGTATTCCACATCGTTTAAGTTAAAGACAGAATGTGTTGATTTGAAAAATGTAACATGCGACCTAGGAGGTATCAGGTATTAATAAAACTATAGTACACTCCCTTTGTTTGTCCAACTTTTAATATTGCATAAGGAAAATCAGTTTGGCTCCAAAAGTGTCCTTTTGACTTCAAAGTGGTCCCCGGGAAAATCGAATGATTGTACACTGTGTCTGCTTTATTCAACTTCTTTTACGTAATTGAAGCAATGTTCTAACTTGAAAAATGGAACATGCGACCTATGAAGTATCAGTTATAAGAAGGACTATAGTACACTTCCTTGGATTTTTGTCAACTTTTAGTATTGAATAAAGAAAATCAGTTTGACTCCAAAAGTGTCCTTTTGACTTCAAAGTGGTCCCCGGGAAAATCGAATGATTGTACACTGTGTCTGCTTTATTCAACTTCTTTTACGTAATTGAAGCAATGTTCTAACTTGAAAATTGTAACATGCGACCTATGAAGTATCAGTTATAAGTAGGACTATAGTACACTTCCTTGGATTTTTGTCAACTTTTAGTATTGAATAAAGAAAATCAGTTTGACTCCAAAAGTGTCCTTTTGACTTCAAAGTGGTCCCCGGGAAGATCGAATGATTGTACACTGTGTCTGCTTTATTCAACTTCTTTTACGTAATTGAAGCAATGTTCTAACTTGAAAATTGTAACATGTGACCTATGAAGTATCAGTTATTAATAGGACTATAGTACACTTCCTTGGATTTTTGTCAACTTTTAGTATTGAATAAAGAAAATCAGTTTGACTCCAAAAGTGTCCTTTTGACTTCAAAGTGGTCCCCGGGAAAATCGAATGATTGTACACTGTGTCTGCTTTATTCAACTTCTTTTGCGTAATTGAAGCAATATTCTAACTTGAAAATTGTAACATGTGACCTATGAAGTATCAGTTATTAATAGGACTATAGTACACTTCCTTGGATATTTGTCAACTTTAGTATTGCTTAAAGAAAATCAGTTGACTCCAAAAGTGTCCTTTTGACTCCAAAAGTGTCCTTTTGACTTCAAAGTGGTCCCCGAAAACTTGGGATGATTTTACGGTCTCTCTGCTGTATTCAACATCGTTTATGTTAAAGAAGAATGTGTTGACTTGAAAATGTAACATGCGACCTGTGAAGTATCAGGTATTAATAACACTATAGTACACTTCTTTGATTTTGTCCAACTTTTGGTATTGAATAAAGAAAATCAGTTTGACTCCAAAAGTGTCTTTTTGACCTCAAGGTGGTCCCCAAAGACTTGTGATGATTTACGCTCTCTGTCCTGTATTCAATCGTTTATGTTAAAGAAAGAATGATTTACAATTGAATATGCGACCTGTTAAGTATCAGGACAAGACAAGAGTATACTTCCTGTTTTTTCAAACTTTAGTAAAGAATAAAGAAATCAGTTTGACTTCAAAAGCGTCCTCTTGACTTCAAAGGTGTCCCATGAAAATTCGGATAATTTTACGCTCCGCCTGCTGTATTCAACTTCTTTTAGGTAATGTATTACCTCAATCGCGTCACTTTCTATGGTAGGTATTGGATATCTTTGTAAAAAAAAATTAAGAAAAATATCCCCCTAAAATATTGGTCTCGAGCCCTATTCTGGTGTATTTTACATCTGTGCATTCGTAGCATAATGCTGAGGCCAATAGATTGCATTCGTGTCAAGGGATATCGCCTCAGAACCGCTGTTAATCTGTCCATAGACCTTTTCTGTAGTTTACTACGACACCAATCGGTTTTTTTATTTACCTCGCAAATAATGAAATAGCTTAGTCTTTGAATAAATGACATGTACCTACTTTATCTCTGACTATCTATGACTCATCTCCTACTTCCGTTAATTATGTTGAATGTGGCAACATCTATAATTTCAGCTTTTTTTAAGAGCCGTCGACTGTTTCTGCTCGGTTCTGAACTTTTGACAGACCCAAAGTATTCAATTACGCGAGAGGGCAAACGTTACAGAATTCGTGGACGTCGGCTCACGGGAAAACGGTTGAAAATACATGTTTATATTATTGAGGTAGCTAGCAGAAGTAGACAATGGGTCGTGAACTGACCAGTGTTATAGTACCGGTCGAAGTAAACTACCAAAAATGTCTATGGGCTGGCTTGTTGCGATGAATATTTGACCCGCAAGTGCGATAGATACGCCACAGCAATGCTGCAAATTGTATTTCATATCCGTTTATGTATTTACGAGCAGCGATTAGAATGACTTCCAAATATCGATATGATTTCAAATGAGTCATTTTATAGATAAGTCATGATTGATGTAGACACTAGCCCTCCCCATTGTTAATTCTGTGCTCAGCCCTTATTTTGTACATTCTTCCCAACTCTAAGTATTAAATACTAAAATAGCGGCTGATATTACATCGGAAACGTCCGTGTGACAACAAAAGCGTCCATTATGCGGTAGGTGTCGTCAGACTTGAGTTTAACCCCCTATCTTACCGGACATTTAGGATGGGGACCACTTTGAAGTCGGGGACCACTTTGAGGTCTTCACAGACGACACTTTCAACAGAAATCACAAAGTTAACGTGCTTTTCAAGAATGTTTCCATCTGTCGCGATAAGATGATTTCAAAGCGAAAATCGTACACTTTTCTCAGACGGCAAAACAAGAGAGTTTCGTTCTCGTGTTCCGTCACTGGAGCCTGGCAATTCGAGTAAAATCCAATTTCAGTGACAAGCCATCCCGTGTATTGAATGTATCGAAATGAAAATTTCATTATAGGAGACACAAAAACTCGACTTCATTCGAAAGAGTGTCATAAATGTGCTAAGCTGGCCAATGAAATCACCAAAAAGATGGGAAGTAACTCGTTACACAAACCAATTAGCATTGACACAAAACACCAAGACCTCTTGACCAAGTAGAGCATGCGTAACAAAAGTGTCTTACTTTAAGGAACGCAAAACAGTGTCCAGACGTTCCAATTACGCCTAATTTGGGTATAATCAAATATCGATTAGATAGACTGGCGGATGGTCTGGTTTTAAAAGGATTCTCTGACGTTAATGGTTGTGAGTGGTGTGTCCTGGCCCTGTTTCAACCTGTACGGAAGCTCTTTGTAAAGCAATTGAATGAGAGTCTTTTCTGGAGTAGTTTACTTACGTCAACAAGCGACTTATCACAGCGATGGAGAGGGACTTTACCCGATAGGGCACTTATTGGCGCCAAAATAAACGACAAAAATCACAGACCGGCTGTGTGTACACAACATCGGTCCATTTGCAAGTTTTATCAAAACAGATTAGATTCCTATTTTTCAAGGCTATGAATAGTTTGTGGAGGGACCGTGGTTTGTCTCCCTCACTCACGTAAACTATCATGTTTGCATTGCATTCGGGCAATCACCCAGAGCAAGGGGCGTTTGCCACGTCTGTGCATTGTTAGCGAGACAGAGGAGGTCGGCAGAGACGGTCTCGTAGTGAAGGAGTTGGTAAATAGATAAATAATGAACAATAGAGAGAATTCATCCGCACAGAACCTGAAAAACAGACAATTGCTTCGGATAGACCACCCCATTAGACATCGATACAAAAAAAAGACGATAATTATCGGCAAATATCGACGAATGCTCACAATAGAGCCAGGGCTTGCATGGGTCCGTTCTTTGTTTCTCACCTTGGGCTCTGTATGCACAACACACGGACGATGTAATAGATATTGCACCACGTTATAACCACGTCCAGGAAAAATGTTCTCTGTGAAAAAAACAGGACTTTTTAAAACTCTGAAACCTGGTGGAGAAATATTCCTGTATTTCCGTACTTAACATGATCCGAAATGCAAGCTTTAAATCTCACTGGCTTGCGCACGATGTGCAAGGAAACTCGCAGCAGAATTACGCATTGCTTGCGAGAACATTTTAATGTCACAGTGACAGGATACATAGTGTCGATTGAAAGTTTTAGAAAACACAGACATAAATTTATAAACGGTTGTTACATGAAAAACATCTTTCATCAGAAACTCGAGTAATATTAAAATATATGAACACTTTAACATCGATTTTACGAAAAAAGATCTGTAGAAAAGACGGTGGTGACACCAAATTTGGGTTTACAGTGTAAATACAAAAGCGCGCCTCAGGCAACTCTCTTTCTGTAATAACCCCATTCTTTTTGTAGTTACCTTGTAGCCACGAATAGTTTGTGCCGCATTGCGTTATATTAGACTTTTACTGTGCATGACGTAATGTAACAGAAAACTCGGCTGACGTCATCAGCTTCGAGTGAGGAAAAAACTGTTTAAAAAAATTCTGAAGGTATTATCTGTTTGTTTGTGTGGAATACCCGAACAAGAAAAATATAAACAACATCTAAAGAATTTGCAAAACAATAACTATACTCATCGGTCCTGACTTACAACAACAGAAGCGTCCGACAAGGACGAATTAGGTTATGGCGTCTTTGAGACAACTGAGGATTTTAAAATACTCGCATCATCCCGTGACTCACATGAATAATGCCGATTCTTTCATTCAGCGGAAGAAAGAAAACAGTGAACA
Organism: Ptychodera flava; assembly: GCF_041260155.1. Lineage (NCBI taxonomy): Eukaryota > Metazoa > Hemichordata > Enteropneusta > Ptychoderidae > Ptychodera > Ptychodera flava. The sequence continues at coordinate 23,923,045 of NC_091935.1, forward strand.
GCTTTCAATTTTCTTGAAGATATGCTTACATTTGACCTCAATACTATCTACTGACAAAACTGGATAAAAAGCGCACCTGATAGCAGAGGCGTACAGAGTACATTACTAAATTAAAAGTAGAGCTCACTGGGAAAGATAAATGCCTTATAAAAGCTCTTGAATGATATCCTTATCGCTTGAAACACTTCCGATTGAATGGTCTATTTCAGGGTCTTTCCATTCTCTCGATAGGGAGCAAAGCTCTCAGCAAAAGTTGCTTCCAAGGAGTTGTCTTGGTTAGACTGGCGAGACGATGAATTCTCACACTACGGTGCCAGCAATGAACAAAAGAGGAGACGCTTTCACAGGACAGTACTCAGAACAAACGATTATGTAAAGGTCTCAGATTTGAACATTGATCGTCAGAGCGAAGTACTGGTTACATCAATTCACATAACTCGGTAGTAAACCGTTCGATCACAGGAGCTTGCATTTTCCCCGTTGACAAGAGCGCATGTGTTGAGCGCCCTCACACAATTCCACCGAAGGATCGTTTTGTTTGTGCAATGAGCGGGCAGACCCGTGCACCAACGAGCGCTATATGACGTCAGTTTCTGCGAGACACCGCGTGTGTATTATCCGATCACACATTGACAGTGACTTCCATCTTGTGTCGGGTCCTTCTAGGTACCCGTGGGCTTGCAATGGTTCCTGGGATACTCACTTCCCTGTGTAGTAAAAATAGTTCTGTCAATAGTCTGGTGCCGAAACCTGATTTTTGGTCGAACCCAAAAATTTCGGCCCCACAATGGTTCTCGGTGGTTTCTGTATCTTCAAAACCTACTGAATCAGGATCTGCATGATGCCACCCTGGCACCCTTGGGCATTTTAATATATTCAAGATGGCCGCCAAGATGGCCGCCTAATATGTAAATGGTGATATCTCAGCTCTTTGAAATGATATCAAAATGATTTTAGTGTCGTATGCCAGGTAAACTGGGCCAAGGAATTCATTTCTTACATTGCCGAACATGTGCAACCCTTAATTTGCATAAAAATCCAAGATGGCTGCCAAAATGACCACAAAAACAGGTAAAATGCCATATCTCAGCTCCATTAGAAGCTGTTGGAGTCATTGTGGTCTTGTTTGCCAGGCAAATGGGGCTAAGGAACTCATATCTTTCATTGCCTTATATGTACAACCCTTAATTTGCATAAAAATAATCCAAGATGGCTGCCAAGACGACCTCAAAAACAGTTAAAATGTCATATCTGAGCTCAATGACTAGCTGTTGGAGTCATTTTGCTCTCCTTTGCAAGGTATATTGGGTCAAGCAATTCATATCTTTCATTAGCTGACATGTGCAACACTTAATTTGCATAAAAATCCAAGATGTCAGTATGTAACAAGTCATATCTCAATACAGTATGCCACTGATTTTGGTATCTTTTGGCATGTTTTACGGGTCAAAGAATAGGTATATTTTGTTATATTTGCTGTAAAATCAAACATGAAAATCTGAAATTGATACTTACAATCCAAGATGGCTACAAAGCTGGTTTCCACAACAAATATCAGGTATATCTTAGCTGAAATTGCATCCTAGAGACTAATACATTAAGGGTTCGAGGCAGAAGGATAAGTTTCTTTCGTTATATAAAATGTAAAATATTTCATTGAAAGCCAAAATGACCACCCAATATCACAAAAATGGATGCCACAAAAACATTGAGTCGCATCTTAACCAACCAAGCATTCTTGAGACCTACTTTGTTTTGTTCCACAACAAATATCAAGGTATATCTTAGCTGAAACTACATCCTAGAGACTAATACATTTCAATATTGGTCGCAGAGTTTTCATTTCTTGTTTCCTTGTTTTCATGTTATCCCTCTAAAGTTGTACCCTTAGCTTTGCAATCATCATGCTGCAAACAATTTTATAGTTTCTGGTATAGGGGCATCAAGAATATGAATGTTTTGCGCTTGGCACCCGTCCAAAGGACTTTTAACAGTTTAATTGCAGTCCAATTATCCAATCTTTAATTTAATTGTTGTTGTTTTTATAATTAAACATAAATACACCTTGCCCCTCCGAACGCAACCTTCATCATTAGTCCAAATCCACTACCTAACATAAATAGGTCTATACTGATAAGCATGTGCAATTTTCCTTGTGTCTCGGAATGAAACCGAAAGTACATAACAGTGCTGACGTGTTTCTTATCACATCACTTCTCCAATAGATGGATTGCAGACTAACCTGTACTGTTTTGATGGCTTGTGCCAGCTTTATTGGACTATGATAAGAAACATACCAACAACCAAAATGTATGCATACAAAGAGCCACAACTGCTAGGTGCCCATGCTGTGTCTTGTTATGGTGCAGTGGCCTACATGCTAGCCATGGGAGCCGCAACACACTAAAACTGCAAAAATAACGGGCATAACAACTGGCACACACATACATATAAACGTAGACAAGAAAAAATGAAAAAAGTAAAATATTGATGAACGTGTAATATCTGCATATATAGATATCCATATTTATCTCTTATCTACTACTCTTTTGGTGTTGATTTTGCAAAATCTTTATTCTACTTTATGATCAAGATCCAAATTGGTATACGACTTCAATAAAGGCTTACTTTACTTCACTGAACTTTATATATATATATATATATATATATATATATATATATATATATATATATATATATATATATATATATATATATATATATATATATATATATATATATAGAGAGAGATAGAGAGAGAGAGAGAGAGAGAGAGAGAGAGAGGGAACGGTATAGTGAACACAGATGGAAGGTCACAAACGGATTTCTGTGAGTTCGGTTGGCTGAAAGATGAATCAGTCAAATCACTTTACATTTAACTTTTAGTCAAGGCTAACCAGCTCCCTAGAAGTGCATACATTCATTCCTAATGGATATGCAGGTGACCCTTCATATTCCACAGGAAGTTACAGATGCTCTTTAACTCAACTGGCTGTGACATCTGTATTTTCAGCGAGTATAGTATAACAAGCTACTGTCAATATCAATGGCCCTGCTAATAACAAAAGCGATGAAGGATGATTTTGTGCAAGAATCTTACCGAATTTTACAGTTCTGGTAAAAAATCGTAAATTAGTATTTTGGTACATTGTTACAGATTAGTATTATAAACGTGCCACCAAATGCCACCAAAATCAATTTCATTAAATACTCAGTCAGCTGAAGTATTACATATTATGGCATATGGCAGCTATTTCGGAGATCATATATTCATTTAATTGATAAATGATAGGTAAACAGTTCATGTAATGGGAAAAGTGAGTTCCACGATACCTAGCATGCCGCCAAAATATTAAGAATCAATCTCAAAGATGAGCAATGATAATATAAGTTAAGGCTAAATGCCTGTTTTGCAACTCTTTTTTGGGTATCGATGATGTTTTGACTTCACTTTTGATATATAAGTTGCATTGAACAGTGTTATATACAATTGACCCTTAAAATGTATCCAAAGACGCAAAACTTGGTCTCGCAAGCTACTTAGTAAATAGAGACATGATGTAATATTGTCGACACAATTATAAGCATTAAAAGATAAGCTCCCTGTTTGCAATGTTCTTGAAATTTTTTTTCAGGTCAGATAACAAGAGTATTTTCTACCCTGGGTTGGTAACTCTGCTAGTGGACAGAATTGTCCCCGAGGTTGTCGTTCGCCCAGTTAAAGCGATGAAATTCGTTTCTTCGCTTCGATAAAGTGTGTATGTGCGATGTATGATAGTGAGCATGCGTGCGTGAGTGCTTCATGAACTCTACTACGCGGTCTCAGTCAGAAAAATGTAACAACTTAGCCGGCTATTGAACCACTCTTTTTGGGAGTGGAGATTTAAACGAGCGGTTCTCTCTGTGGCCTCTCAGCTAGGCGACTGATGCCGTATGTTGAGGGTTCGAATCCGATTGAAAACTAGCCGTATTCAAATTCTGCGACTAAGAAAACATGACCATACTCATCAAAATAGGTCTTAAAGAATGCTTGATTGGCAAAGATGCAACTCACACCTCACTAAATCTAACATTGATGTTTGTAATGCAATTAAACCGCTCAAAGTGTTCTGAATTGGTGCCAAATGCAAGAGGTTGGTATTCCTGCTGCCTATGAATGACACTTTAGCAGAAACTAGACACTTGTTTGCAGCATGACGGTTGCAAAGCTTAGGGTACAACGTCTGACGGATGACATGAAACCTGGTCGTCATTGTCAAATCAGAAAACCATACCCGCAATGATAAAGGTATTCATAGAATGACTCTGCCACACCCACTTGCGGTCATATATTTAAAGGACAGCAATATTAAAGATCCTGCTGAAATTGACCTGAGTGACTAAATTGGTGCAAAGATAAACAAGACAGATAACTCAGGATGGCTCAAAGATGACCAAACAAGTCACTTTTCTGCAAGTGCAAAAACATGCTCAGCATATTCGCCTCGAATAACTGAAGCTCATTTATTGTGATTGATTGACAAATGATAAAATGACCCTTCATGTTGTATGGAAAGGTACAGTTCATTATAATTTAATTTAATTGGATGGTTTTACAATTCATATGAATGAAAATGTGAATTCAATGACCTCTCAAACGGATCCAAACACATACAACCTTGTGTCGAAGATGCTAGATAAATCTTGTTGTAATGTTTTATGAAACTATTATAGCGGCAGTGTGGGATAAAATCCTTCCATAAGAAGTAAGATTTTTCCAGCTCAGAAAATAAGTATTGAAAAACCTGCGACCAATAAAACCTGACTAAACACAACAAAATAGGTCTCAAGATTGCTTGGTTGGTTAAGATACGACTCAATGTTTTTGTGGCATCCATTTGTGTGGCCATAATTGATACTGGGTGGTCAATTTTGCTTTTCATTTGTGCATTTTTGCTGAAATATTTTACATTTTATATAACGAAAGACACTTATCCTTCTGCCTTGAACCCTAAATGTATTAGTCTCTAGAAAGCAATTCAACTCAGATATAAATTGATATTTGCTGTGGAAACCAGCTTAGCAGCCATCTTGGATTGTAAATATCAATTTTAGATTATCATGGTTGATTTTACAGCAAATATAACAAAATATACCTATTCTCTGTCCCGTAAAACATGCCGAAAGACACCAAAATCAGTGGCATAGTGTATTGAGATTTGACTTGTTACACACTTAAACAAATATTTGGATTTGTATGCAAATTTTATGCGAATTAAGGGTTGGACATGTCAGCTAATGAAAGATATGAATTGCTTGACCCAATAAACCTTGCAAAGGAGAGCAAAATGACTCCAACAGCTAGTCATTGAGCTCAGATATGACATTTTAACTGTTTTTGAGGTCGTCTTGGCAGCCATCTTGGATTATTTTTTATGCAAATTAAGGGTTGTACATATAAGGCAATGAAAGATATGAGTTTCTTAGCCCCATTTGCCTGGCAAACAAGACCACAATGACTCCAACAGCTTCTAATGGAGCTGAGATATGGCATTTTACCTGTTTTTGAGGTCATTTTGGCAGCCATCTTGAATTTTCATGCAAATTAAGGGTTGCACACGTTCAGCAATGTAAGAAATGAATTCCTTGGCCCAGTTTACCTGGCATACGACACTAAAATCATTTTGATAACATTTCACAGAGCTAAGATATCACCATTTACATATTTGGCGGCCATCTTGGCGGCCATCTTGAATATATTAAAATGCCCAAGGGTGCCAGGGTGGCATCATGCAGATCCTGATTCAGTAGGCTTTGAAGATACAGAAACCACCGAGAACCATTGTGGGGCCAAAATTTTTGGTTTTGTGGGCTTCGGCTCCAGACTACAATGCACATCACCGGTCACAAAAACGCAAAACAACAGATTATATTATATCATAGCACAAACATGTTAGGAATATGTGCCCGAGGACAGGTGCATGACCACTTGCCCGACGTAAGGAGGGCAAATTGTCTGCTGCCTCGAGGGTACGTAGTCCCTTGTTTGGGCAATAGCGTTTTATTACATGCGTCTCAACATAGTTTTCACTCAAAATTTTTGAGTTTACATACAAATGACAATCATATACTTTATGTCATTTTAAACGAAAATTTGGTGAAAAATAGAATGATTTTCATCATCGAACGGCGCATCGATGTATTTAAATCATCGTTATAATTATGCGGTTTGTTGATTTTCCCCCATTTTTTATAAAAACGGTATTCCTACGTAAAACATGTAATTTTACAATTTTATCAATCGTCCTGTTGAAAATAGTTCCGGTTCACTTTCCGTCAGGTGATGACTATGCGGCCCGCCACGTCATCAACAAGTTACCATTGAATCCTATGGAGCGCGCGACGTTCGATATACCAGGCATGTAATAAATCGTTCACCGGCCCGCAAACTCCCCGGATGTTCCTATTCAAATCAATGCAGTGATTTGCACTCACATCAAGGCATGTAATAAAAGACGAACTTGCCCATTATCTATAGCTATTTCATCTGCACTGTTGTCCGATTGTTAGTTTTTCTTCTCCACAAGAACTCTTAGAAAACGCTAATAATATAGGTCATGTATTATAAATTTCCCCAAATCATGTACTTTGGCTTACTGGAGCAATAGGACTGGGAATAGACACAGAGACACACACACTGTGAAACAACAATAATACGATTGGGCTTTTTCAAGTTCATAACATCAAAATAGGGTAATAGAATTGACTGAAAAAATACTTTCATTATAAATATTAACGAAAATATCACAAGCGAAAACCTATTAAAATTCTTCGATTTAAATTATGGATCGACATGTCGAACGATAACATCGACACTATACTGCTTTTTGTAGCCGTTCAGTCGTGACGGTCGCTGTTTATGTGCATCTAACGGTGTATTAAAGTTTGAGTGTTTTTCATATAAAGCAAGTTGTTGCGAATACACACGGCCGATGACTTTAATTTACGGCGAGGGCAATATAGACTTTAATTTAACCCAGGCAACCGAGTAAAAATATTTTTGTTCTGTCTCTGGTTTTATCCGATATTGTAAGAGTAAGCTTACCTGTGAATGTCTAGAGACGAAGGCGGTAGCGGCTCTGCATTGGCGTCAGCAGAGCTCTGTCCGTTGCAGCCAGACAGTTCCCCGCCGTACACCGTTCGCCCGCTGCTGAAGTAGGAAAACCGCGAGTCTAGCTCACCGTCCTGTGTCCACCTCATCGAAGAACAGCAGCAATCGCAACAGCTCTCCTCGGGGCCCGACCCATCGCCATCGGCCGCCGGGTGCGCCGCTATCGCCGACGAACCGGCGTCTCCATCCTGGACACAGCAATGCTTTCTCACGAACTGGGCGCGTGAAATGAGAAAGACCAGCGGGTTCAGGCAAAACCGGGCCATGGCTAACCGGAAAGCAATCAGTTCCATTGAATTGTTTCGTTGCACATTCTTTTCGAGGGTGTCGACCAAAATTTTCATCTACAATAGAACAAAATAGTTTTTTAAAGAATATATATATATATATATATATATATATATATATATATATATATATATATAACACAACTTACTTCAAGTACAAAGTGATAATATGTGTAACTTAAGTTTCATGCATCCTGCAAGCTTCAGACATCCCTGCAATCTTCTGTCTGATGTTTGCAGGATGCATAAAATTCAATTAACAGATATAATTACTTTGTACTTTAAGTAAGTTGTGTTATTATTTATAACGCTCTGTTTTAGCATCGAGCACTGTAATTTCCCACGAGGACATCTGTTTACCCCCCCTCTCTCTCTCTCTCTCTCTCTCTCTCTCTCTCTCTCTCTCTCTCTCTCTCTCTCTCTATATATAAATACACACACACACATAATGGTATCAAGTATAGATGGGGAGCAACTTTCCCTATCACATTCCAGGAAAAATTTCACGATCAATATTTTGCCGGCAAGAGGCACGCTGTAGTTAGTTTCCCCTAAAATGCACTATTTTGTGTTTTTGTCTTCCTACGGTAACGAGGTAGTGAACTACAACTGCATACTCTCTCATGAAAATGTGTCACAGAGGGTGACGACCGACACAATTAATCAATGAAAGCGTGAATCGTGAGAGGTCAGAGCTAACATAGAAAACTCCCCCTGCGGTAATTCCGTGCAATATTTGAGATATTATGGCAGTATCCTCCTCGAAAATGAAAAACTTGAACCTTTTTTTTTTGAACATTTCCTCAAGGAAACTTTTGACCGTTCTTTTTCAAAATGAAAATCACAATCGGGAGGTTGGCACCAAGAAACAAATCGCCTAACATTTAGCGACACTTGAAATTCAAAATGACCGCCTTCCCGGTTTTTAACTCAAGTGGGAAAGGTAAATTTTCGATTTGATAAATAAATAAAAAAAAAAAAATAAATGAATAAATAAATAAATAAATAATTAAAATAACTATATGAATTAATAAATAGACACTGAAAGCTTTGTTTCGAGAGCTCCAAAAATGAACCTCACCAGCGGTAGACCAGAAAAGTATTTCAAAAATTGTCACGGAGAGCCTTCTATCGGAATGTATTGCGAATGTGAAACTAAGAAAAGCTGTCCATCTTCTGTATTTTAGAGAGAACTCTCGTTACACATCATGAAGATTTAAACTCTAAATTTTGCATCGTTTGTAAAGTCGCTTTATATTAAAATCCATACGTTTAATTTAGGATGATGCGGTGACAGAATTTGCCACATAACTTTCTCTTCATTTTCCTGTAACCTGGAGATAAATATCTGACATTGAAAAGAAATTGATGTGCATCGGATTGATTTTGTATCTAGAATATGCCATATTTCTCCCGCCTCCGAATGGCAGCACTGTGACTCTTTCATTTTCGCGCGCGGGGTTCATAAACTTTGACCAGACAAATTTGTCGTCTGCTCCTCAAAATGTGAGCAGCCTGCAATGGCCAGTATATTTCTCTGAAAAGCAGGACGGGTATACTCTGACGTGTGAAATTTATATGGTCAATGTTTGCCAATCATGTCACTATGATGTCGTCAAGGAAACAATCACTATGAGGAAACGTTCACCATTCTGGTCACATACTCGATAAAAGGACAGGACAATATGGCTGCGATGAAACGTTTCTTTGGTTTGATTTGCTGTAAAGATACTACGACTCCGACTTTGTAGATGGACGCATCTCTAAATGAAGCTGCGCGCCATCCAACAACGTTAACACGCAAACACATTAAATCCATCCAACCCACTCCGCTACCTTTCCCTTGGGCCGAATGTGAGGGCGCACGTGCAGGCACACACACGCACGTTCACAGTGGCACGTACTTTCGCATCTAGACATTCGTCAACGACGTGCTTTTCAAAACCGCGGATCGAGTTTGTATCAGATGATTTATAGGGGTCTGGTGTTCTTTTATTTTCCACTGAAACTAAAGTTTACATGATAAATTTGCATTCTTTCCGACTGCAACTGCTGTAAATTCATTCTGCAGGCCTGAACACGATGCCATGCTACACGATTTGCTCGGGGGGGGGGGGGGGGGGGGGGGAGGGGGGGGGGGGGGGTGGGGGGGGGGGGGGGGCGGGGGGGGGGGGCAGTATGGCCGCAAGGCCGTTGCCATAGAAATTTGCAGTTAGACGTGTAATTGGTCTCAATGCGTTATATTTGTGCAATGAAACATTCATTTTAAGAAATGCAATTTTCTACATCACGACATCTCGAACTGCGCATAGATTTCTCTTCCTTGATGAAGGTCTTAATAGGAACTGGTTATTCCAACCAAGGTCCCAGGCTGACGGTCTGTGGTTCTCGGTTTGAAAGTCGGAAACAGTGATAAACCGTTCTTTTGTAGCATGTATTTAAATAATTACATGAAGTACAATCCCTATCATGAACGGATGAGGGGTTGTATCATAAAAAGTGTTCGAAATTTTCCACAAGGAAACACATTTATGTTGTAGTCATGGGGTTCTAATATCACACTGAACATGAATGATATAATTTTAGCAAAACTTACGATGAGGGGCGTCCAACACGCGATGAACACAGAAATGAACCCTGTCAGCAGTAGCACCATTTCTACGGCCGCTTTACCGTCTCCCTTCCCCTTGCGTCGCTCCGGCTTCATCTCGGTGACGCTGTTTCGCCTCCCGCGGTGACGGATCCTGATGGTGATGCCGACGCTGGCGGTACTGCCCGTGACGCCTATCATGACGCCGAGCACGACGGCCACGAAGAGGCTGGCGTAGAGTCGCTGCGAAGTGTCGCGGGAGAACCAGTTGAAGAAACACCAGTGCCCGGGAAGTGTATGACGTTGTTGCCGAAGCCAACCGCCGGCAGGATGGCGACGAAGACGGCCAGCACCCATGATATGCCGACCATCCACTTGACTTTCCGGCGCTCCATCTTCACACCGTACGCGACCGGACGGCGCGTCGCCAAGTACCGTTCGAGAGACATGAGGGCAAGGAGAAACGACGCCACATACCAGTTGAAGAGCATAGCGGCGCTATGGCAGTCACAAAACAGAGGTAACTCCTTCAACAACCACGAGCCGGTGACAGCGGTCGCCACCGGTCCCGAGCCGATAGCCACCACCGATATCAAGTCAGTCCAGAGTAAGGCTGACAGCAGACGGTAAAAAATGACACCACGTTTGCGATCTCTGATCCTGTAGAACGCGACAAGTGCGAGGATTCCGAAGACGAAGCTTGTGGAGAAGGCGATGGTCGGGGTTGCGACGCCGACCGTGCCGAAGACGACCGCCCCGGTGTCCGTTTCATTTTGAGGAGACGGCATGCCTAGGCGATGAACATTGCCCGGAGACCTTAATTCTGGACAATCGTCTTCGTAGTCGTCAACTAGCATCCGAGGTGATTCGGGCAAGGAAGTAGGCGTGCCACTGACTGTTGTCATGGTAACAGATCTGTCGTCAAGTTATCATACGTTGCTTATTGGATTATATCGAGATATCCATTATGAGCCTCTCAAGCGGCGCCCTCTATTATTCCGTCACAACCTCTGTACAATATTGGCCGTAAAAACGCCGGCTCCGCTTATCCACCTACTGGTATTTTCCTATATCGACAACATGGAAAAGAGAAATATGATACTCGCGTTATCTATATGTGTAGTAGTATTGCACATCTGCGAAGTAATAACGGTAAGGCAAGATGGTATCATTGAAGATAAATTCTGTTCGGAATATGGCACAGTGTTTAGGGTATATATATTTTTTCCGAGAATTGCTGAACTATCAAGATAGGATGCGCCTCCGGGCCAGATACTCGGACTCTAAATTTTTTACAGTACTTTTTCTGATTGCATGGGCCCAATTTGAAGATCTTGGAGTAAGTAAACTTTTTACCGTCTTATATTTGGTGAAAATCGAAAATGAAATCCCCTCTGAAGAGTTTAGACAGGAATTGCGGCCATTTTGAATTTCAAATATGTCGTTAAGTTTCCAGTGTACCAGAATCTGCACGATGACGCCCTATTTCTGTTCTTGAGTTTCAGAAAGAATAGTCAAGAGTTTCCTTGAGGAAAGTTTGGACCAAATTTTAAGTCTTTCAACTTCGAGGTGCTAGCTGCCTTTATAACTTTAATTATATTGTCATAACACTTGTCACACCTCTTGTAGGGTGGGCATGACAAAAAGTGATTAAAACGAGACAAAAAGCAATAACAAAACAAAAATAATAAATAAGAATGAGTCAATTCTGTGCTGGATCAGACTTCCAAGAGATGCGACATCAGACTGGGGGGGGTTGGGGTTGGATTGGGGTTGGGGATATTCAGACCGATGATAATCCGTATCGACATATGTTTTAAGATAGGAAAAGTATTTCACCAGAGTTCAACACTTTTTGCACTTTCAATTCGTGTAAAATGCTCCTTTTGTAACGACGCTGAACAAAATATACTTTGCGCGGTTTCCCTGTGGACTTGCCTGACCTTCCCGGAATCTAATGGTTCACACCGTGTTTTATAATATAAACCAGGAACAGCATATCACAGTAGACCAGACACAGAGCAGATTATAAATGGCGTTGAAGGTTGAGATAATGAAGTATATATTGTTCGAGGTGTATCGTAATGAATATGCAACTACGTCATATCCTAAATTTGTTATAAAAAAGTGATTACTACGACAGATTAATACTGTTCTTTCTCTCTTCAAGGAAACACAATAACGCAATCGATCGCATTCGACACCACTTCTTTCTTTTCATGCGGAACAGCTAAGCTCCAATCGAAGGAATCGGCTATTTGCCAATCATATTCGGCGAGGGGTGGCACAGAGCCCGGCCTAGACGAGCTGGCGATTAACAAACTAAACAACTCCATATGGTGTCCAATCCATGCCAAATTACTACTTTGATTTAACAACACAACATGCCATTCCGAATTCTATTTTACATTCAACATGCTATTTCACAACACATCATGCACTTCCAAATCCTGTTTTACAACTCAACATGCTCTTGCCAATTTCATTTGACAACACATCATGCACTTCCAAATCCTATTTTACAACTCAACATGCTCTTGCCAATTTCATTTGACAACACATCATGCACTTCCAAATCCTATTTTACAACTCAACATGCTCTTGCCAATTTCATTTACAACACATCATGCACTTCCAAATCCTATTTTACAACTCAACATGCTCTTGCCAATTTCATTTGACAACACATCATGCACTTCCAAATCCTATTTTACAACTCAACATGCTCTTGCCAATTTCATTTGACAACACATCATGCACTTCCAAATCCTATTTTACAACTCAACATGCTCTTGCCAATTTCATTTGACAACACATCATGCACTTCCAAATCCTATTTTACAACTCAACATGCTCTTGCCAATTTCATTTGACAACACATCATGCACTTCCAAATCCTATTTTACAACTCACATGCCTCTTGCCAATTTCATTTGACAACACATCATGCACTTCCAAATCCTATTTTACAACTCAACATGCTCTTGCCAATTTCATTTGACAACACATCATGCACTTCCAAATCCTATTTTACAACTCAACATGCTCTTGCCAATTTCATTTGACAACACATCATGCACTTCCAAATCCTATTTTACAACTCAACATGCTCTTGCCAATTCATTTGACAACACATCATGCACTTCCAAATCCTATTTTACAACTCAACATGCTCTTGCCAATTTCATTTGACAACACATCATGCACTACCAAATCCTATTTTACAACTCAACATGCTCTTGCCAATTTCATTTGACAACACATCATGCACTTCCAAATCCTATTTTACAACTCAACATGCTCTTGCCAATTTCATTTGACAACACATCATGCACTTCCAAATCCTATTTTACAACTCAACATGCTCTTGCCAATTTCATTTGACAACACATCATGCACTTCCAAATCCTATTTTACAACTCAACATGCTCTTGCCAATTTCATTTGACAACACATCATGCACTTCCAAATCCTATTTCACAACTCAACATCCCATTCTAAAGCTAGCTCTGCGGAGCAGGGCAGTGTTACTGGCTATCGAACAAGATTCAAAATGGCGGACGCGAAATGGTCCCCTCGCAGAGAGAGAGAAATGCGAACTTTGCACAAGTCTAAAAACGCAGCTTAGCACATTGTGTATCTAAACAAGATGAGCGTGCTCGAAAACTAGGATCGATCACGATTTTAAATTAAAAATTGGCTGTTTTTGGAAAAGAAACTGCGCGTTAAAATCAGCAGTTTTGTCTATTGTGCACCATGGGAGGCTTTTCATGTGCGCGGCTCATGTGAAAGACCGGGCAAGATTCACCCTCAATCATAAGTATCCGCTGACCTCCCTCCGAGCTCAGACATTATCTCCGTTCTGTGACGGAGCAGGTCGTACAATTTTCATAGTTCATTGCGCATGCTAAGTAGACATTGCCAATATAATCTACAAGATTTTTTCGCTTTACCTTGTAATGAACCTTGTTTTACGGGTACCAGTCAACTCGCACTTTTTCCAACCCGCCCAGAACCAATTCGCCCGATTCCAACTCGCCCGATACAACTCGCCCGATTCCAACTCGCCCGATACCAACTCGCCCGATATTATTTTGCAATTTTATGAGTACCTGGTACGCTAGGTCTGCATGGCAGGGCTGTGTGTTTACCGGCGTTATACGGAGGCCGTATAACGCCGGTAAACACACAGCCCTGCCATGCAGAGCTACTGGTAGACTTGGTTCAAGTCTGTGATTTGTGAATGTTTGAGTGGAGTGAAGGCAATGATTTGTATTTTGCTTTCATGTGAAACGCGCGCGTGAGTGGACGCGATGAGTAGGGTGAACGCGATGAGTGGAGTGAACGCTATACAGCGGAGTTTCACCCGGAATCACACAGAAACTAACTCACTACTGCGCAGACTCAAACGTGACGCATTCAATCGCTGGGAAAACCTGGCGTGAGCTGCCAAATTCCGGATAGGTTTGTACGAAATAGGAGAGACACAAGAGAAACTATTATAAATGATTTTATTTTTTTAAAATTCACCGACTTGAACCAAGTCTAAGCTACTGGTACGCTTGCTGCGAATCGGTAGCCTTTGCCACTCGGGTAGCTTGGTCATTGGAGTGGAAGAAAATATCAAAGAGTGGCAGGGCTCGTTTTCGCAGCAACTGGTATGCATAAAACGTTGTATTTCTAACAACAAATATTTCTAACATAGAGAACCACAGGTGCGGCTTGAAATATGTGCCAACACAGAAAACTTTTTATTTGTGAATTTCACGTTTTGCAAATCTCTTGAAAGAATAAATTTCGTTCGGCTTCTTTACGTAGGCCCTATAGGGATAGTTACTGCGTACTGGCTCACTTCTTTAGGAACAGCAGGACCGTCTTTCACGAGTTACTGGCCTGGCATGACATGAAAATAGCTGGCCTCGGGCCATCGGGTTAGCGTACATGGAATCTACAACACCCTATCTCAAAACAACGGGCGAGTTGGTATCGGGCGAGTTTGAATCGGGCGAGTTGGTTCTGGGCGGGTTGGGAAAAGTGCGAGTTGACTGTAATTCTGTTTTACTTTACCAACCCTTGGAAGCTGAGGAAAAACCCTGTCGCCAAATAGAAAACTTTCCCCTGAAAGGAATTTATTTATTTTCCTACAACCAAATACCTAATCAGTGATATTTTAAAAGTTGTACGTTACGGTCAAAAAGCAGAGAGGAAATTCTTCCGTACTGATTTCCTGCATTATTATTATTATTATTATTATTATTATTATTATTATTATTTTGTGGTTTCCAAAGCTTACATAAAACGGGCTTTGTGTAAGTTCAAAAGCACAGCTTAGCTCATCGTGCATCTAGACAAGTTGAGCGTGTTCAAAATAGGAGATCGATCACAATTTTGGGTGAAAAAAAACGATTGTTTTCGGTGGAGTAACCGCGTTGCAACCAGTGGTTTTGCCCACAGGCTCTCGACTCATTGCAGGCGAACCGCCAGACGTAACTGATAGAGTTCTGAGTTTATTGTTGATGCAACGGACTGACATAGATTTGAAATTTCTTTACATGGTCGGGATTGTTACCTTGGTGCGGTTTGCTCCGAGCTGAGACATTTTATAATTTCTGTACTATACATAGCGTGTCAGATATTGCAGATGGCTTCAAACTATTGACTTTTTGTATGTATGGACTGTAGATACAGTTTTGAGTTTATTGTAGATGCAACAGACTGCGATTTGAAATTTGTTTTCATTGTCGGAGTTTTAACCTTGGTGCAGTTTGCTCTGAGCTGAGACATTATTTTATTTTGTACTATACAAAGCTTGTTAGATATTGCAGATGGCTGCAAAGTGATTGACTTTTCTTATGTGTGGACTTTCATAGAGTCCTGAGTGTATTTGAGGATGCTGCAGACTGAGACGGATTGGTAATTTTTTTTAGCCTAGACGGAGTTTTAACGTTAGTGAAGGTTACTCGGAGCCGAGTCATAGATTGTCGGATATTGCAGATTGTATAGCTGTGATATCGCAGCGGTATGGCGTGTATCGAACGCGCTCGGGTCATTGAGGTCATCGCCACAGTGGCGATGACAGTGGCGATGACCTCAATGACCCGAGCGCGTTCGATACACGCCACAAGTACCGCTGCGATATCACAGCTATGCAGATTGCAGCAAAGTGAAACTGAAGACAATAGCTAGCCGTGAGCATATTGAAGAATGCTTGGAATTGAGATGATTTCGTCGTTTCTTAACAAAATAGGAGTTTAATGCTATAGTGCAGGTTACTCAGTTCTGAGATAATTAAATAATTTTGTTAAACGCATAGGTGGTGCGGTCAGATAGTACAGATTGCTGCAAACTATTTTCGTGTCACAACTACACGCTACTGTAATCTTTCAAGGTATTCTTGTGTCAACTTTTTTATCTCATAATTCGACGAGCAGCATCGAAAAGTTGGTATGTATTTGCGTCACAATGTATGTTGTACAATGGAGAGAATGAAATGAAAGCCGTGGAGGAGTTTTCTTTAATCTTCGAACACTTCCTTGACAAGTGTTCACAAAATAACTTTGGAAATTGCGAAAGTGACCTCTATTCGCAAATACTGTTAACTTTTAGAAATCTCGTGATGTTTTCGTTGTAAATATTTGCTTAATTACCATTGAGATAATTTTGACCCCCTTATCAAAATTGAAAATTAAGCTTGTGAACTTCATAAAGTGTCTGTCTGCCGAGCTTTAATAAAATATTAAAACTTTTTGCAGCGGAAAATATGTGTTTAGCAACACCTTTTATATGGCTTTCAGCTGGCGTTTCCTGTCCTGTCAAAATGTTAGTCTTTTTCGTTTTATGTAAGCTTTGGAAACCACAAAATAATAATAATAATAATAATAATAATAATAATAATACAGGAAATCAGTACAGAAGAATTTGCTCTCTGCTTTTTGACCGTAACGTACAACTTTTAAAATATCACTGATTAGGTATTTGGTTGTAGGAAAATAAATAATTCCTTTCAGGGGAAAGTTTTCTATTTGGCGACAGGGTTTTTCCTCACTTCCAAGGGTTGGTAAAGTAAAACAGAATTACAGTCAACTCGCACTTTTTCCAACCCGCCCAGAACCAACTCGCCCGATTCAAACTCGCCCGATACCAACTCACGCCTTGTTTTGAGATAGGGTGTTGTAGATTCCATGTACACTAACCCGATGGCCCGAGGCCAGCTATTTTCATGTCATGCCAGGCCAGTAACTCGTGAAAGACGGTCCTGCTGTTCCTAAAGAAGTGAGCCAGTACGCAGTAACTATCCCTATAGGGCCTACGTAAAGAAGCCGAACGAAATTTATTCTTTCAAGAGATTTGCAAAACGTGAAATTCGCAAATAAAAAGTTTTCCGTGTTGGCACATATTTCAAGCCGCACCTGTGGTTCTCTATGTTAGAAATATTTGTTGTTAGAAATACAACGTTTTATGCGTACCAGTTGCTGCGAAAACGAGCCCTGCCACTCTTTGATATGTTCTTCCACTCCAATGACCAAGCTACCCGAGTGGCAAAGGCTACCGATTCGCAGCAAGCGTACCAGTAGCTTAGACTTGGTTCAAGTCGGTGAATTTAAAAAATAAAATCATTTATAATAGTTTCTCTTGTGTCTCTCCTATTTCGTACAAACCTATCCGGAATTTGGCAGCTCACGCCAGGTTTTCCCAGCGATTGAATGCGTCACGTTTGAGTCTGCGCAGTAGTGAGTTAGTTTCTGTGTGATTCCGGGTGAAACGATAGAGGCAGTTCCCGAGATAAGGAGACAGGGCGTTTTCATTGGTCGCAATGATAACGCCCAGGTCGAAAGCGTTGCAGAGCGCATGCGCAGATTATCGCCATGCTGCCTTGCGTTTTGAGAGGACGTACATGTAGGCCCACGCTCCCTGCGTTTGATTGATTCTTCAGGAATCCTGTCGAATCACGTTATGTTACAATTTTTCAGTGTACGAAATGATACCCAAGCAGCTGCACGTCATGAAATCGAAAAACTGTATACGATCTTTAACACTGGACCGCAAGTGTAATGTAAGCTAGCAAAACCCACAGGTAAGTGGAGTTGCCGTGTACGCTTAGAGACACGCTTACGGTCCCCACATTTGTGGAGGGACCGTGATAGATAAACTACTACACGGCAACTCCACGTACCTGAGGTATAACCAGGGTCCCTCCTCAAATGCCATGAGACCTTGCTATAACGTTGTGCTACATCGATTCTCAGAGTGCTGTTCTGCGCGGTAGGGGGAGAGAAGCGGTAACATTTGATAATTTTTAACATAATGACCGTAGGTCATCAAGTTATTGTGATGGGGTTGAGTGGATGTCGGAGAGTGAAAATTGTCCGTAACGACAAGAAGTCAAACACTGCTGAACAGACTGTGTTGATATTTGGTACAGATGTTAGGACCATGTTCAAGGTTCCGATTCCTCAAAATGGTGCCAAACGAATCAGCGGTTAGATAGATATGGGAAATTGTTGACCCTCTTTTTCTACTAATTTATTTTAGGGCCTTCCATATGTGTATTTTTGGAAGGTACACGATACACCGATACTGCACTTTGGACTGTTTTATGAATTATGGAATAGAAATGAGTGTTAGATGAATGCTAGAAACATGCAGGATGCACTGAATGGAAGTATCAGAGATTTCCATGCTCTTTTAGGCATCAAAAGCGATAAAAATAACATATTTCATATTTTAGATTCTCACATTTGAGACGACCCTAGGCATTTGTCATATTATCTCATATCTGCTCACTTCAATCTTCAGTAAACATCCTTGAGTCAATATACAGACTTTGACATTCACATTCTAGAGATTAGCCTGTTCACCCACAGTTCCCTGGAAACAGGTCCAGATCACCATTCTGATAAAAATTAGAGAATGTTGACAAAGGTTAACTTCGGAGACTGATTTTATTGTTTTTGAGAGAATGGGCGATTCTGTTTGGATTTTCTTCAATATATTCTTACTTCGAACACTCTATTGAACTTGTCCATACGATACAAATGAATGTTGACAAAAGTTGGCTTCGGAGACAGATTTTATTGTTTTTGAGAGACTGGGCCACTACAGTTGCAAGAGCCATACCCTTGCCTCTTTTCAAATTAAGTGTTGTTTTTGGAATTTCTTCAATATATTCATACTTCAAACACTCTAATGAACTTACGTTGGTAACAAATGACAGGAGTGTTGACAAGGTTTGCACTGGAGACAGATTTTATTGTTTTTGAGAGAATGGGCTATTATAGTTGCAAAAGCCATGGCCCTGTCTCTTTCTAATTAGAGTGTTGGTTTTGGATTTTATTCATATATTTTTACTTCAAACACTCTAGTGAACTTATCTAGGATACAAATGACAGGAATGTTGACAAAGGGTGGCTTCGTAGACTGATTTTATTGTTTTTTGAGAGAATGGGGCATTATAGTTGCAAAAGCCAGGGTCCTGTCTCTTTTCAAATTAGAGTGTTATTTTTGGAGTTTCTTCAATAAATTTCATACTTCAAACACTATTGAACTTATCTAGAATATATATGACAGGGATGTTGACAAAGGTTGGCTTCGGAGACAGATTTATTGTTTTTGAGAGAATGGGCATTATGTTGCAAAAGCCATGCGCCAGTCTTTTTTCAAATTAGAGTGTTTTTTGGAGTTTCTTCAATATATTAATACTTCAAACACTCTAATGAACTTATGTAAGTAACAAATGACGGGAGTGTTGACGAAGGTTTGCACTGGAGACAGATTTTATTGTTTTTGAGAGAATGGGGCATTATAGTTGCAAAAGCCATGCCCCAGTCTCTTTTCAAATTAGAGTGTTGTTTTTTGGAGTTTCTTCAATAAATTCATACTTCAAACACTCTAATGAACTTATGTAGGTAACAAATGACAGGAATGTTGACGAAGGTTGGCTTCGGAGACAGATTTTATTGTTTTTGAGAGAATGGGGCATTATAGTTGCAAAAGCCATGCGCCAGTCTCTTTTCAAGTTAGAGTGTTGTTTTTTGAGTTTCTTCAATATTTTCATACTTCAAACACTCTATTGAACTTATCTAGAATATATATGACAGGGATGTTGACAACGGTTGGCCCCGTAGACAGATTTTATTGTTTTTGAGAGAATGGGGCATTATAGTTGCAAAAGTCATGCCCCAGTCTCTTTTCAAATTAGAGTGTTGTTTTTGGAGTTTCTTCAATAAATTCATACTTCAAACACTCTAATGAACTTATGTAGGTAACAAATGACAGGAGTGTTGACGAAGGTGGCTTCGGAGACAGATTTTTGTTTTTGAGAGAATGGGGCATTATAGTTGCAAAAGCCATGCCCCAGTCTCTTTTCAAATTAGAGTGTTGTTTTTGGAGTTTCTTCAATGTATTAATACTTCAAACACTCTAATGAACTTAAGTAGGTAACAAATGACAGGAGTGTTGACGAAGGTGGGCTTCGTAGACTGATTTTATTGTTTTTGAGAGAATGGGGCATTATAGTTGCAAAAGCCATGGTCCTGTCCCTTTTCAAATTAGAGTGTTGTTTTTGGAGTTTCTTCAATAAATTCATACTTCAAACACTCTATTGAACTTATCTAGAATATATATGACAGGGATGTTGACAAAGGTTGGCTTCGGAGGCAGATTTTATTGTTTTTGAGAGAATGGGGCATTATAGTTGCAAAAGCCATGCGCCAGTCTTTTTTCAAATTAGAGTGTTTTTTGGAGTTTCTTCAATATATTAATACTTCAAACACTCTAATGAACTTATGTTAACAATCTAATGAACTATGTAAGTAACAAATGACAGGAGTGTTGACGAAGGTTGCACTGGAGACAGATTTTATTGTTTTTGAGAGAACGGGGCATTATAGTTGCAAAAGCCATGCCCCAGTCTCTTTTCAAATTAGAGGTGTGTTTTTTTTGGAGTTTCTTCAATAAATTCATACTTCAAACACTCTAATGAACTTATGTAGGTAACAAATGACAGGAGTGTTGACGAAGGTTGGCTTCGGAGGCAGATTTTATTGTTTTTGAGAGAATGGGGCATTATAGTTGCAAAAGCCATGCCCCAGTCTCTTTTCAAATTAGAGTGTTGTTTTTTGGAGTTTCTTCAATAAATTCATACTTCAAACACTCTAATGAACTTATGTAGGTAACAAATGACAGGAGTGTTGACGAAGGTTGGCTTCGGAGACAGATTTTATTGTTTTTGAGAGAATGGGGCATTATAGTTGCAAAAGCCATGCCCCAGTCTCTTTTCAAATTAGAGTGTTGTTTTTGGAGTTTCTTCAATAAATTCATACTTCAAACACTCTATTGAACTTATCTAGAATATATATGACAGGGATGTTGACAAAGGTTGGCTTCGGAGACAGATTTTATTGTTTTTGAGAGAATGGGCCATTATAGTTGCAAAAGTCATGCCCCTGTATCTTTTCAAATTTAAGTGTTGTTTTTGGAGTTTCTTCAATATATTCATACTTCAAACACTCTATTGAACTACCTGACGCCCTCACGTGTGCCTTATATGTGTTGTCTCCGATAATTACTCATTCTAAGTGGCGATATAGAATCTAATCCCGGGCCATAGTCAACTAAGCATTACAGAGACAATGTCTACCAGGGTGCAAGAACTGTGCAGTCGCTCGATATCACTTGAAGAATTGAACACTGACAGCGGCAAAACCGGAGAAAATGATGATACGATAAAAGATATAATGGATGAACTTGGTACTATGAAATTGTCTATCTCCGGTCAAATAGAATCCCTTTCTGATGAAATAAATAACAAAATAGGACAAATTGAGCTGAAATGATAGAGGTCAGGTCAGAGCTACAGCGGAAATGTGAACATGTTAAATTACTCAGGTATGAAACTGAACAACTACGAACACGATGTTTAAACTCGAATCTGAAGCCGACTGTACTACATCGCAATCAAAACGCAATGATTTCATTGTTTATGGAGTTCCTGAGCCTGCAAACGGTAAAGAAAGCTGGGATGATAGTGAGGAAGCCCTACTGAAAGACGAATATAACATTGACGTGTGGACTTTGAACGTCCTCATCGGCTTAATACCCCTTCCCTTCCGCGACCAATCATTGCCAAGTGTACAAGTTTTAAACAGAAGGAACAGGTGTTAACAGCTGCACGGAAATGCGAATACTCTAAAACACAATACCCTGTTGCTGAAGATTTCTATATCCGTGTTCGTAACATTAGAAAGAACTTATCGAAATTTGTTAGACAAGCCCGGCAAAACAACCAACGATGTAGGCTTTCTTTATATGATAGAATTATTATCGAAGGTAAAGTGTTTGTGTATGATACAATGTTAACGATGATATCAAACCAAAAGGTAGATCAAAATAGGGTCTAGGCCAAGGTCTAAAGTGTAATAAAATAAAAAATACCGCAATTATCGGTGTCGCTCAAATTTGATCAGAATTGGTATATACCAGTATGGGTTACCAATGATCAACAATAAATGTTGTTTCTATCTGTTCAGTGGAGGAAAATTCTACGTTGATGTTATGACAATGATTTATGCACAGTACAACCAAAAAACAACAAGAAATATTTAAACCAGAAAACAGGAATGACAAAAGTAATTAAGGTCTGAAACTTTAGGTACTGGAGGTCAACTTTAGCAACATGCATAGCAGAAACAAGCCCCTCTTAGTTTGAGTATAGACGGTCTTCGCCCCTCGACTGTCTATGGTTTCATCAGGTCTGTTAATATGTAACAGTTCATAACAAGACAGGAAATGATTCAAGATCAGTGGAGTTGGCCTGTTTCTCACTGGCCTGCATATTTGCAAGATTTCACTTTTTCTTACCTCATTTGCACATTTTTGACACTGATGTGTTCATTTGAACAAATTCACATCTCAACCCCTACATCTACCTGTACACCAAATACTGAGACGGTAGATTTGGCGGTATGGGAGCCTTTGTGTGTGACGGACATACATCCGCACATACCACAAATCTACAGACATGCAAATCAGATGCAAATGAACTGATTCAGCTTATACGATAACCTCACATTGGTATACCAAATGTGAGCTAAAAATGATAAGGATGTCTTCTCTAAAACTTGTATCTGTGAAAACCATTCTAATACTGCTGTTGATATTTCGACTAATGTTTTGAAGACACTGACACTTAAAATACGAGGGCTAAGGTTTTCGCATATGAGTTTCAATCAACAATTGCAAATCACAATATCCTTGGATTTGTAGAGACCTGGCTTAGTGGATCTGATGAAATGCTATGTATTCCTGGTTACGTTGGTTTTAATATGCCAAAGGTAAAACGATGTAAACGATGGCGCAGGGCAGGGGAGTTGCTGTCTATGTTAGTAATAATATTGTAGACGGTGTCACTCAATTGAAATGCAATTTGCAAGATGTAATTGTACTACTGTTTCACAATGATTTCTTTCATTCTAAATCATCTACAGATATTGTTTACTTTGTGTTTACACTGCACTAGAATACTCGACTATATACCATAGTTTACTTGACGTAAACGGAATAGTGCTCCTCGAAGAGTGAATGTCAGATATATTGTCTGATTATCCTGATGTAAATGAAATTTTAACAGGAGATTTAATGCAAGAACCTCTTCTGAGGATTGCAATATTTTAGATGATTCTATTGATTATTTATCATTGGAATCATATTCCTGTGATACATTTACCTTTCCACGCCAATCAAAAGACAAATTAAGTCATCAATAACTTTGGTAAGTCGTTTTTATCACTTTGTAAAATATTTGATATTCATATCGTAAATGGAAGTTTCGAACCAGACATTCCTGGAGAGTATACATGTATCTCAAATAATGGGTGAAGCGCTGTTGATTATTTAATCATCTCTACTGATTTATTTAGAGCTGTAACATATTTTTCAGTTATTGATATTGATCTGTCTGATCATTTTACCGATTGTATCAAACATTGAAGTGAATATGTGTATTCCATAGAGTCTTCAAAAGCCCTCTGTAAATGATATGAGGGTACACGAAAGGCTGTCAAATCTAAATGAAATTATCTGAAAGATATTTTTATTGAGCGCATGAGTGCCTCAGAAATGTGGGATAATGTACGTTTTGCGTTTGATATTTCTGATATTTCTAGCCGTATAAGTATATGTGTGATATTATTGAATCTGCTGCTGAAGAAATGAAATACGAACAACGAAATTCATCAATATTCATCAGTACACATGCCCCATGGCTGGTTTGACCTGTGGTGTCAACAGCTGAAGTCTGTGAAAAACAAAAATCTTCGTAACTTTCGTTTACGAAATACAGAGTCTGATCTTTCTAATTACAGAAAGTAAACGTAAATTCAAAGCTTTCTGAATGCAAAAGAAACAAGAGTATCACGATAACATTAACTTGTCATTACTGAAGTAAGGTAGATATAGCAAAACATTGTAGGATACACTATAGGAAAACATTGCGAGACTGGAGCGAGAAAATGACGCTTTCTCGCAATTGGTGAGAGACTCTTGTTATTCTCACCGCAGTCAGTGAGAACTTGAGCTGCGAGAAATACACTCCTTAGTGAGAATAAAGTATGATAACAGATTCTCACCGGTGAGACTGGAAATTCCCACCAAGCATGGTGAGAATGTATCATACTTATCATTCACCAGTGAGAATCAACCAGACTCACCATTCACTGGTGAGAATCAAGTAGACTGAGTCTCGCTGTCACTGGTGAGAATCAGCCAGACTCGCTGTTCACTTACCAGTTAACAGCGAGTCTGATTGATTCTTACCGATGAACGGCGAGTCTGGTTAATTCTCACCGGTGAACAGCGAGTCTGCTTGATTCTCACCAGTAAATGATGAGTATTATACATTCCCATAGTGAAAATTACCATTCTCACCGTACTTGGTGAGAATTTACAGTTTCACTGGTGAGAATCTGTTGTCATACTTTATTCTCACCAAAGAGTGCATTCTCGCAGCTCATCGGTCAAGCGTCACTTTCTCGCAATTTTTTCCTATAGTGATAAGTTTAAATCATTGAGTACAAAGTGTTTAAGCTCTGAAATCTCGGTAAATCAGTGGTTTGAGTATTTAAAAAAGTATTTCAATCTTTGTCGGATGACACTATAGCTCCTGATTTATCTATGGACGACACCTATAGTGAATATAACTCAATATTAGATAGTGTTATTACAGCAGACAAAATTCACAAAGCTATTCAGTAACTTAAAGCCAGGAAAACACCTGGTTTTGATGGAATGCCGGCTGAATTTTTCAAAGCTACTGAGGATGTCCTCCTATCATACCTTGTTAGACTTTTTCATTTAATCTTTAATTCCGGTAGTTTTCCAGAGGAGTGGACTACGGGTGTTATCGATCCACTTTATAATTCAGGAGACACTTAAATGTAAATAATTATACAGGTATCACGCTCTTAAAGGCCTTTGTTGGCACCAGATTGTCTCATCAGAAATTTACCCAAAAGATTGCAATTTCAAAAGAAAATAAAAGGCTATCAAACCTCCATAATCCTCTTACAGACTAGAACAAAGACGATCCCAGGGATCGCAAACAGTGCCTTTAAGCAACTTTAGCAAATTATTTACCATTATTTTGAATGAAATATTAACGAATGGGCAAAGGCAGAAGGAAAACTGTCAGAGTGCCAAACAGGTTTCAAAAAAGGATATTCAACCTTATATAATATTTTTACTTTATATTCCATAGTCAAAAATATCTTTGTAGGAACGGAGGAAGATTTTATTGTGTTTTTGTTGACTTTGTTAAAGCATTTGATACCGTAAACAATACGCTGTTATTTACGTTACTCCTACAAATGATGTACAAGGTAAAATGCTTTTAATAGCATATATAATGATGTTAGTAGAACAGGTCAGCATATCACAGAAAACTTTGATTGTCTAATGGGAGTAGACAGAGATGTATCCTTAGCCCCTTTTTTGTTCGCTGCTTTCATAAATGAACTACAAAGTGTTGTTGAAAACGCGGGTCACATGGACGTTCAGATAACACAAGAATTGTAAATATTTTTCTTCTGCTATATGGATATGCGGATGATATAACTCTGTTTGCTGATACAGTAGTAGGCCTACAAAGACTTCTAATTTTACCCAATTTGTTTGCTGATAAATGGAAAATCAAAGTAAATCTTGCACAAACAAAATCTTCAGAAATGGTGGGATATTGAAAAAGACAGAACAATGGTTTTATAAAGGGGAAAAGGTTGATGTTGTATCGTATTATAAATATCTTGGCATTGTATTTTCTGGACGTAATGATTCGTTTAAGCCACCAAAACTCTAGCAGACCAAACAAAAGAAATCCGTATTCATAATCGCTTAACCAAAAAGTTCGGAGAGAAATGGGACATAATTTGACATAATGATACTTCCGATTTTGCTGTATGATGCTGATTTATGGGGATATCAAATGTATACATGTATTGAGACCGTACACTAATTGTTGTAAACGTTTCCTTGGTGTAAAACGTAACATTCCCACTGTTGCCGTACTTGGAGAATTAGGAACCCCTCTATTTATTTTTACCTATGTTAGATGCTTCGAATGGAGGGTGAAACTTCTGTCTATGCCGAATAGTAGAATTGCTAAGCATTCTTACTCGCTTTTAGTCGTTGGAGATCAAAAAGGGAAAACTAACTTGGTGACATATTTACGAAATATACTCTTAAGGTATGGCTTCGGTCATGCGTGGGTCAGCCAAGGTGTTGGTAATAAACAAAAAAATTTTATCACCTTTATGAACAGAGTCAAAACAACTGGCAACATGAATGGTGGGAGGATGTCTCGAATACGTCGTTTACACTTATTTCGTCAAATCAAACACAAGCCATCTTTTAAGAATTATTTTCTTTATATTTAAAATCAATAGATATCGAAAGGCACTGTCACAGTCCCAGTTACGTTGTTCCAGTCACAAACTATTGATTGAAACTTGTTCAAGTTGTAGTAAATACTTAGTGCGATCAGAACGTTCGTGTGAAATCTGTGATAGGCCTACTCTTTCTATTGATGGTGAATTTCATTTTCTGTTCGAATGTAATCTTTACCACTGACAATCTACGGATTCAGTTTCTACCGAATTGGGCAATTAGAAACCCAGGTCTACGAAATGTAACGAAACTCTTAATGAGTAAAATTATACGTAATTTAGCAAAGTTTTCCTATCAAGCTTTTGAATTAGGGAAAGAAGCCTTGGTATTATTTACGTAGTGGTGTAATCTGTTTATGTTTATGTAATTCTTTTATCTGTATTGATGTTATGGGCTGAAGGCCTGAAGACAATAAAGTTGTTGTTGTTAAAAGATGTAACATTTCTGGTGCAACGAATTTCTGAAGGCAGTGCATTCCACACCGGCGGTGGCAGTCCTGGGTTGGGGGTACCCATGCTTGTTACCCAAGTTTGAAAAGTACCCCCTTTCCTAGAATATTTCTGAGAAAACACCCCCTATTTGTGGCAATCTGGGAGAAATTAGCTGTAAAAAACATACCCTTATTTTCGAAATCTAGGAGGTTAGTATGTTGACTTCCAGGGTTGACCCTGGAGGTTGACTTTGTATACATGTACATACATCACAAATGTTTGTCCTCACCTGATTTTAGTCACATTCATACACAATCATCTAGAGTGAGACTAGACCAGATTTAGTGTCCTAGGGAGATTATGAAAGGACTACCCCTAATCTCGGAGGTTACTGTGAAAAAGTACCCCTTTTTCTCGATTTCACGGACCTAGAATCTCCGAGATGACTGAAGAAAAACACCCCCTTTTCCGTGAATTTGGTAACGCGCATGGGTACCCACCAACCCGGGGACTGCCACCACCGGGTTGGAAACACTATTCCACAGAAAAGGAGTACGTACCGAAAAAGCTCTGTGACCATAAGACTTATTAAAATAGCCGTGAGGAGGAGTTACACGCAATTTCTTAGAAAATCGTAGATCTCTTGTCGTTACATAGGCCTACAGGTCAAATAAAGCAGTGCATCGCCACTAACAATCTTAAAAGTAGATATTAACTAATACGCGCTTTCACAGGTAACCAGTGAAAATCAACAGGAGTGATGTGGTCATATTTATGTGTATCTGTGACTAGACGGGCTGCTGCATTATGAACAGACTGCAGACGATTTAGTTGGTCATTTGAAATACCATAGAACAAACTGTTACAATAGTCGAGTCTGGAGGTAACGAATGCATGGATGAGTTTTTCAGTAGTGGGCTTGTCCAGTAATTTCAATACGAATTTTACCTAAAAGATAAACTACAACGTTTGATTAACATTCGAAGTGATATAAACGTTGAGTATATGGCCTTCATTTTACATTTTACCAGTGATTTTACTAATTTGTAATGAAGCCGTGGCAAAAATAATTTAATGGTCACGACCATTAATTCATTGTCATCATGGTTTCATGTATCGTGTCTAAAACCGGGGTCAAATATATGCATGGTCACCCATTCATTATCTTTAACATGTCAAACAATATAAGTAGTATGTTGCATTAAACAAACTTCATGGAGAAATGGCCGACTTTGTCCCTTTAACATTATATGGATACATTCATATTCAGGCTATGTAGCAAGAGACTGTCAAGAGCAGAAGTGAAACGGAAGTGAGAGCGCCGCCACTGTTTGAAGTGTGGCATGGCAACGATGTCGGCCGGGCCGACATCGTTACAGCGATGAAAACGCCCTGTCTCCTTATCTCGCGAACTGGTGTTCTGGGTGAAACTCCGCTGTATAGCGTTCACTCCACTCATCGCGTTCACCCTACTCATCGCGTCACTCACGCGCGCGCGTTTCACATGAAGCAAAATACAAATCATTGCCTTCACTCCACTCAAACATTCACAAATCACAGACTTGAACCAAGTCTACCAGTAGCTCTGCATGGCAGGGCTGTGTGTTTACCGGCGTTATACGGCCTCCGTATAACGCCGGTAAACACACAGCCCTGCCATGCAGACCTAGCGTACCAGGTACTCATAAAATTGCAAAATAATATCGGGCGAGTTGGTATCGGGCGAGTGGAATCGGGCGAGTTGGTATCGGGCGAGTTGGAATCAGGCGAATTGGTTCTGGGCGGGTTGGAAAAGTGCGAGTTGACTGGTACCCCCGTAAAACAAGGTTCTTTTACAAGGTAAAGCGAAAAAATCTTGTAGATTATATTGGCAATGTCTACTTAGCATGCGCAATGAACTATGAAAATTGTACGACCTGCTCCGTCACAGAACGGAGATAATGTCTGAGCTCGGAGGGAGGTCAGCGGATACTTATGATTGAGGGTGAATCTTGCCCGGTCTTTCACATGAGCCGCGCACACGATAAGCCTCCCATGGTGCACAATAGACAAAACTGCTGATTTTAACGCGCAGTTTCTTTTCCAAAAACAGCCAATTTTTAATTTAAAATCGTGATCGATCCTAGTTTTCGAGCACGCTCATCTTGTTTAGATACACAATGTGCTAAGCTGCGTTTTTAGACTTGTGCAAAGTTCGCATTTCTCTCTCTCTGCGAGGGGACCATTTCGCGTCCGCCATTTTGAATCTTGTTCGATAGCCAGTAACACTGCCCTGCTCCGCAGAGCTAGCTTTAGAATGGGATGTTGAATTGTGAAATAGGATTTGGAAGTGCATGATGTGTTGTCAAATGAAATTGGCAAGAGCATGTTGAGTTGTAAAATAGGATTTGGAAGTGCATGATGTGTTGTCAAATGAAATTGGCAAGAGCATGTTGAGTTGTAAAATAGGATTTGGAAGTGCATGATGTGTTGTCAAATGAAATTGGCAAGAGCATGTTGAGTTGTAAAATAGGATTTGGAAGTGCATGATGTGTTGTCAAATGAAATTGGCAAGAGCATGTTGAGTTGTAAAATAGGATTTGGAAGTGCATGATGTGTTGTCAAATGAAATTGGCAAGAGCATGTTGAGTTGTAAAATAGGATTTGGAAGTGCATGATGTGTTGTCAAATGGAATTGGCAAGAGCATGTTGAGTTGTAAAATAGGATTTGGAAGTGCATGATGTGTTGTCAAATGAATTGGCAAGAGCATGTTGAGTTGTAAAATAGGATTTGGAATGGCATGTTGTGTTGTGAAATAGCATGTTGAATTGTAAAATAGAATTCGGAATGGCACGTTGTGTTGTAAAATCAAAGTAGTAATTTTGGCATGGATTGGACACCATAAACTCCAGTGTTTAGCATCGACAAAGCATCCAGCCCTATTCAATTACATGCTTGTCACAGTATACTGAATCACCGTCGTCTCATGCAGAATGTCGGATACATCAAGGATAGGTGAAAATGACAAAGAAGCGGTTAGGTTACAATAAAACCTGACACGATCAACCCTGAAACACTAATATGACCATGCAGATAGCTTGTGTTTTTCATTGTTGTCGGCCAGAGAAACGAAATGTTAACATTGTTTCTATCCGTCCGAACCCTTACACCAAATTTAAGTCTGTTTTGTTTCTCCCTAGGGTCTAGGGTCTATGGTCAGTGTATCTCATTAGGCAAACAAT
Source organism: Ptychodera flava (assembly GCF_041260155.1). Lineage (NCBI taxonomy): Eukaryota > Metazoa > Hemichordata > Enteropneusta > Ptychoderidae > Ptychodera > Ptychodera flava. The sequence goes on from NC_091935.1 coordinate 23,953,660, forward strand.
TTAAAAGCTATTCTCATTAATTAGCGCTGTAACAATTCACTAAGGGAGCCTTCAGTAATTACAGGGGGGTGGGCCGGGGGAATTTCGCGAACACCTGTACCGTAAAATGTAACCCTCCCCCAATTCTCCTGTCTAAAATGTGACCCTCCCCCTTGTCCGACATTCTAAAACTTGACCCTCCCCCCCCCAACCACTGCGGTATTCCGATCCCCGGGAATAACTAAAACAGTATCAGCTAATTTACATAACAATTGGTTCAATTGTTATGTTAGGGACAAATTACAGAGGGGAGGGCTGGTGTTTTTGGAGGGACAGTTGCAATTTATCACGCAAGAATTTTTGAAGAGATATGGTATTTCATACAGTTTAGGGAGGGTCACCATATTTTGTGCAACTATAAGAAGGCAAGATGTAGCTGATTTAGTGCTTCATCCAAAAATATCAAATCATAATACATGGGTGTCTATCAGGCAAATTATTGACAATTTACCCCCACAAAACATGCTATATCTGTATTTTATATATGTTTGATAATGTATTTAAATGTACTTTGCTTGAATAGGGAAGTAACATGAACTTTTGTGTACAAGAAATTGATTTCTGAATTTCATCTAAAAAGTTGGTTCACTATCCATTGTGTTTATGATGAAATTATGAATAGATTTTTCCAATACAAAAATAGGTAAATCTTTGCATTTGTGTACTCTTGATTATTGATATTAGTTTTCTTGATTAGACTAGAGTGGTTACAAGTCTATGGTTGTGTAAGAAATTTGATTTTGGAATTTCACCCAAATGTCGATTCACTATGCATCGGGGTCTACGATGAAACTATGAATAATTTTTTTTCAGTACAAAATTAGATAAATCTGTGCATTTATGTATGCTTGATTATTCACATTATTGTTCTTGATAAGACTAGAATGGTTACAAGTCCATGGTTGTGCAAGAAATTTGATTTTGGAATTTCACCAAAATGTCGATTCACTATGCATTGGAGTCTATGATGAAACTATGAATAATTTTTTCCCAATACAAAAATAGGTAAATCTTTGCATTGGTGTACTCTTGATTATTGATATTAATTTTCTTGATAAGACTAGAATGGTTACAAGTCCATGGTTGTGCAAGAAATTTAATGTCGATTCACTATGCATTGGGGTCTATGATGAAACTATGAATAATTTTTTTTCAGTACAAAATTAGATAAATCTGTGCATTTATGTATGCTTGATTATTAAGATTATTGTTCTTGATTAGACTAGAGTGGTTACAAGTCTATGGTTGTGTAAGAAATTTGATTTTGGAATTTCACCAAAATATCAATTCACTATGCATGGCGGTCTATAAGTGTGTGCGTATTTTGTTGGTGATTTCCTATTCAGGAAATATCACACGGACAATCAAACTTTTGGCCATAATATCAGCTTCTGTCAAAAGTGACCCTCCCCCAAGATAGGTTTATAAAAAGTGACCCTCCCCCTTGAACTGTTTTCTAAAAAGTGACCCTCCCCCCAATTCCCCCGGCCCACCCCCCCTTGTAATTACTGAAGGCTCCCTAATTGTTTTCATCCAAATATAACTGCTCGTCCCCAAAGCGAGGTTATTAATTATTCTCAACGACGTACATCAGCAAAGGGCGATATCTGTATGGTATAAATTACAGGGCGCGATATCAGTAGCGTGGCAGGGTCTACGCGGGTAATGGGCCTTACGAACTTTGCCATCTCGCGTATATCATTGAAAATATCCGAAATGTGGTTAAGCTTTAACGATAAGGAATGAAAACCTGAATTACATCGCGTGTACACCCAGAAGAACGATATCCACTCATATTAAAAACCGCGAATTCACTTTTTATCTTGATGCATCACCCGAGAGTATCTCTTCATTTCTGCATTTTGGCGGGGTAATCTACGCGCGGATCAGACACTTACAGATTTTGGCGCGATTCACGAGCGTTCTGTAGATTGCTTTACCTCTAATCGCTTTGTGCGCGTGGCTTGAAGAGGAGCGCTCCTCGGTAAAAACGACGAATATGAAATAGTTTGCTCTTTAACGCAAAAAATAGGATATAGATAAGTGATGTGAACATCAATTCCAAAGAATGGTGCTCATGGGCTGTAACTGTCATGCAGCGGTGCGATAAAGGTCATATGTCCCGGATATTACGGGGTGTCTGTCGTACCTTCCAGAGGAGCCGTGGTTGGAAAGCTATTGAACGAGAAACAGGGAGACGCTGTGTAACGCTTGATAATTTCGTTATATGCTAAGGTATAGTCAAGAACATCCCCATGAGCGGTTTCGCCCGAAGACCGCGCGTTTAAAGCACGACACTACTCACTGTGTCAGAGGCTTCATGGTGAATTTTACTACGAAATTTTATTTTATCTATAAAGCCGTAATCCTCCGTATTTTACAACACTTGTCTTCGCATATATACCTTGTCAGTAATAAATGAGTCCAATACAACCGAACAAAAGTGGGAAGCGTAAATTTGAAAAAAGAAATGTTGTTTAATCAGACAAATTTCAGTAAACCATCTTTTTATATTTTGTAGTGACTTTACTGGTGTCATAAGTAACTTTGAACGAGCAAACGCAACCCAGAATATCTAAACACGCCGCTGAGGACGTCGCCTTCTATCGACAAATTGGTTAATTGGATCGGAGTCTCGTGATTTTCACACAGGCTGCACTGCGATGGCTAAACTCTCTCCCTACAGCCTGAAATGCTAAAGTCCGTGTCATGTGCATGTATACGCTCAGAATCCCAATGTTATTATTGGAGCGAAAACTAAAACGGCATCAAACATGAATAAAAATCACACAGCTTGAGTTAATGTACCAAAGACAGAAATTATGTGTGGAATATGACCAGGTCTGAGAAAGCAGCCAGGAGACGAAGTCGTTTAATACTATAGAAGAAGGCTTATGTGTACAAGTGTTCCTAGCTTGCAATTTGAAAACGGTTTATGTCTTGGCGGGTTTTTCTATCCAGAACTTTGACAATGACCGTGACGGAGTAGATTGCATAGGAGAGATAAACCAATTTACAGTAACTGTTATAAAATAATTATTTTGATATTGCTAAGCAACAGCACTGTAAACATTTTAGATTCACTGCTCAGCTTGACGGAATAAATAAAGGTAATTGCCTAATTTTCCGTGTTCAGATTTTGGAAAAAAATTACGGTATCGTTGGAAGCTGTTTGCAGATGCAGAACGGGACGCACAGTTTGCCACTGCAGTGGTCTGGCATTGCGTTAGGGACGATTCAGAATTTACTTCCAGGGGGATTTTGGGTGATTTTTTTCCACGCCCCCCCTAGTAAATTATAGAAAAAATCTATGGCCCCCCTCATCTTTCGTGTTTTTTTTTCATGCCCCCCCTAATATATACATGCATGCTTATACATTATAGACATATCCAGTCTAACAAGTTGCAGGAACTGTAGTGGACATTTAATCGATGATATAACAAATCATTTCAGGGTTATGTGACTATAAAAAGAATGATTTGCAGGGACTGCAAGTGGCACACTTTTGGAAAGGGTAGCAATAAACATATCTGGTTGTAAATTTCTGAAGAAAATATGAATACGTTTTTCGTTATGTCTCACTGATACATATGATGCACACAAAGACAAGCAAAGATGTCAGTTAGAAATGGTGAACAGGAAATCAGAGGAGCAGATAATTGGCAAAGTGATATATATCTAGAAGTTTAATTGTACATCATTTGCAGATATCCAGATATTTCTAGAAAGTAAGATGTACATGTACATGCACAAGTTCAGCATACATTTTCATTTGATGATGCTGAATGCAGACTCACGGTGAAAGTTTTAAACATTAGGAATTAAAATTGGTGAAAGCCAACTTGTTTTTAATTTTTTCTTTTTTTCTAATTTGGTTGTCATAAAACCAAGTAACTGCCACGGAAAGCAACAATGCTGAGGAATATTTTAGATCATTTCTTGAACAAAACACCTTATCAAAAACATGAATTCACATGTTATTCTGCTCATTCCATTAACAATCCAATGTTCATATTAAAATGCAGATAACCCTGTGTAAGTCAAAGTTCACATTTTGTCAGCAGTATTTTTCAAAATTGACAGAGCATTCATATTTCAAATTTTTTTAACAAACTTTAATCTTAAAATAGTCATGATGCGCATGTTTTCAGATGACATGAAACAATACATGTTAATTTGTTTTTTTGCCTTTTCTGCCAGCCGCCACTGAGAAATCTTTGATTATACATATCAGAATGAATGGGACACAAAAGTATTATACACAATGTGTAAGCCTATCCATATTTCTCCTAGCCTCATACACACTGAGATCACTTCTTGGACTACAGCAAGTTTCTTGTGTACACAATATTTCAACAATCCGACACCATAGCATTGATGCAGAGCCACATGATCTTCTGGATGCACATACAGGATTATTGGAAAATCAACCCTTTTGTAAATTTTTCACCATATATTTTTGACAGTAATACATAATATTTTTATTTTCAACATTAAAAAACTATTCACTGAAAAGCAACTTGAAGATGAGACGGCCATAAATTTATTTTCAAAAAAGTTTATAGTAGATGTAAGCACTGTAAAAAGTTATGTAGAACATTTAAAAAATTTAGAAAGGGTAAAATTGATGAGAATGAAACATGGAAAAAGGAGCAGAAAAGAAGAGAGGATAAAAAATACGAGGACTATGACTGGTTAAAGTTGCTCTTGAGTGGGAACCTTCAAAATTTAAGTATATGTAGAATAAAAGGACTATTTTATTCGGCATTATCCATCCTCATTTTAAAATTGTAGGGGTTTAAAGACTGACACTCTAATAATTGATTAAAATCATGATCAGCAAAATTAAAATGCCTCTTATTCAAAATACCTCTTTTTAAAAATGTAAGAGCTTTATTGCCAAACAAAACCAATTGATAGTCGTTTTGTTATATAGCATTTAAAAACATAATGTGAAATTTCAGAAAATTTGACCCAGTCGGAGTGGAGTTATATTCTTCGGAAATTTTGAAATTGGGAGGCAAAAGAAGCCAAGAAATCGGGTGATTTGCATACATTTGCACAAATTAACACTTCTTTATCATGCAACTTTACACTGCTTTACAAGCTACAAGGTAAACCCAACCTGATGATGCTGAATATTTGCTGTAATTTTTAGCATTTGTTCAATGTTCATCTCTGTGTATCAGCATTTGTTTGTTATTCTATCACTACATAGAACACCCAATGCTGTATTTAGCAACATACCAGTGTGAACATAAATGACCATTGTTATTGTTGATAAATGAATTCTAGCCTGGACTTGATTCAGATCTCTTTTCAACAAAAACAACCCCGACTGTTTACTGTATGGTTTGTGTTGACATGCTAAATACTGGACATTTCATGACGCTTCAGGGAGGAGAACAAGATACTGCAGTAGATGCATAAAACAAACCACTGTGAATATTACCGAATTTGGCAGCTAAAGGAGTTTAACTAAATATGTTGAGTTTATCTCTCACCCAGGTAGCATCTATGGTTCTCTTTTGTAGAGATCAGAAATTCTGGGCAAATATTGAATTGATGATTTTTTTCCTTGGCCCCCCTAAAAGATTGTGGTATTTTTGTCTGGCCCCCCCTAAATTTTCTTGGGAAAAATGGGTGGCCCCACCTGAAAATCCTCCACCCCCCCCTGGAAGTAAATTCTGAATCGTTCCTTAGTACAGTGTCTGGAACCTTTTATCGACACCGGCCGAGAACTCGCTCGCCAAACCGGAGAATCGTTTGCGGTGATTTTTGCCCAAGAGAACGTGGAAATTTGTCCGTAATAACCCTTCACTTGGACAAATCTCTGTCCGTCGGATGCGCTGCTGCTACCTATACGGAGCACGTTTGAAACGTTCTGGTCAACACCTCTGATTCGACTTGAAGCAAAACTGGATACGCAGTTATATTAATTACACGGAAAGCTATGATGAACATGAGGTCACACAGTGCCGAGGCTCATGTGCAGTTTCCTGATGATATGAACTTCTCCTACATGGAAAAGTCACTTTTCTGCAGGTGTACAGATGTTCGGTACGCAGATTAAGATTATTCTGTCTTCCATGGCATATTATCGAAACCATTCTACGGTAATCGTGGCGTCGAAACGCTTATCTTATTGCTGCTATTCTGACGTATATAGGGAAAGGTAAAGGTCGTGAAATTGCTATCTTGTAAACAAAATGACAAAATTGATGGAATAAGAATCAAGAGATGAGAACCTTGGGAAAGACGCTTTTTGTTAATGAAGGCGATGTAAGCTTACATTGTTTGGGTTAACTTCAATGTTGCTACAATAAACTTGGCATTTGTGTATGCGTAAAGGTAAGAAAGCGTTTAATTATAATTTAACAACTCTTATATACAGCAGGTACGTAGACCTTCTCTAACTGCTGATATATTTCATGTAACTTTCTTTCGCTCTTGGTAAGGTTTATAGCAGACTCCAATGTGTATCATTCAACGGATAAATTTTTAAGTAGTTACAGCTTACCATAGACAGGTTGTACTTGTAGGGAAAAAATCGTCACCTCGTTGGATAGATTTTTGGAAACTACATTTTTTCGACGATACATTTCTGGTCTGACGCTTGTCTTGACCCTTTTTGGGTCACTCTTTGGATCAAGTGAAGTTTTCAAATTCTTGTTTTTGAGAAAGACACGGGTGCGGGGGAGAGGGGGGGGGTAGCATGCAGAAATGGATACAGCGGCCATTTTAAAATGTCACTATCGCGAAGGTTCTGGTAATTTGTTAGACACATCCAAAACTTGGCACGATGGCCCGCCGATGTCTTTTTTCTCGATCATAAAAGACTTAGATTTCAAGTTTGCCCGGGAAAAAGTTTGAACAAACGCTTCGAAACCTATCTGAACCGAAGCGCGACTTATCTTAACGGAATCGCCTTAGCGCCACGATCATACCGACTAGGCCACGTTCTGGCCCTAAAACCTAAAATCATCATGTGGTACACAGCTTTCCATTCGATATTGAATTATTTGTACGGCAAATACGTTTTATCAGAATACATTTTGCAAAGAGGAGACCATCAACTTACCTTGGCATTGTTCCTTATAAACGTCAATTTCATCTTAATTATACTGGTAGAAATGTGGGCGATTACACTACCATCACTTCGTCTGTGATTACACACAATGTCTATGAACGCCCTCAATGTCGTTGACTATATATTTTCTGCTTTACGAGAAAGACATTTTCGAGTGATTGACAGAATCGATTCGATCAATAAAACCCCTTAAAATGTTTTGTCTTAGCTCAAAGTCGTTTTAACGATTTTCAGAATTTCAGTAATTTGGTTCCTATGTTGCCTTACGAAAACAGGATCACGATAAGTCGGAAGTATTGTATTTTTCAATCAGTATAGCGTTTACACTCACTGTCTGTTTCCTGGCGAATGTGTCCGGTGGAAAATGGCTGGAACTACAAATACTGATTCTGCGCAACACCGTCTGGACCTGAAGCCGTCGTTTCACGCATTCGCGGAGCTCGGAGCGTCTCGTACGAGTTGTTGCTAAGAGACCGGTCTTTTGTTCCGCCATCATTGGTTCGTGCCTTGTTTTGCAAAGGATTTAAGGATTGCCTGTGATTTTGTTTGTTTGTCCATGTTTGATTTATGCATCCGAAAAAAGCGAGGATATATCAAGAGTTCACTCTTACGTTTATTACAATCATAGAAAAGAAAAATAATGTTTACAGATAAGGCAAAACTGCCAATCTTCGTGGGGTGCAACGAACGCCGCTATAATGGCTATTGATTAAGGCGATGATGTAAGAGCAATTACCGATTTCAACCTTGACTTGAGTTAATCATAGCGATTATTTGCATGTTAGACAACTCTTTTGTTTCTTTAATTAAGTTCAATGGGGATGCATTGATTGACCTTCTCCTTTGTGACCTGATTTTCTCCTTGTGTTTATTCTTCCTCCAGAGTGGGAGACGTTTCCCAAATTGGTTACAAAAGTGAAACAGTTCCAATCGATAGTACTCCCCGACTTTCCGCCAAGCAATAGGGATCAACGCATATTTTCTATCTGTCAATTGGAACCCTGTCGTTCATGGCGCCGGTGGCGTACACTGAAATAGGTACCAAATACTTGGGCGAACTGCAAAAAACAGCTGACCGGCCAACCTATACCGAGAAACTTAAGTAGTTTTCAAAGCATCGTCAAGGTTGTCGAAGTCGAGTCCTCTTTCTCGATGAGTGTACAACGTCGGGTAAAAAAACCCACTCTGCCGAGTTGGTTAGTTTCTTCGGGGCACATATGATTGATTTTGCTCACAGCTGACTGTCTCCGAGACGGCACCCTAATTACATTTATTTAGACATTCTTTGATCAGTAAACACCACTCGACCAACGACAAAAGAAGAGACTTTCGATTGCTGCCTCGTCACCGATACAATTTATCGATTGCTTAGAGGGCTCTATTATGAATAATAGCGAAGGCGCGCCTAATGTCCACAAAAGCCGTTCGCATGGAAAATATTCAAAACATTACACAATGGCAACTCGAAAGAGTAACGAAATGTTACTCTTTGTGTCCGCATTTAGTTAAACTTACATGCCCTACCACAGCATCCCAGGAATAAAACGTATGTACCCAGAAAAGAACAGCCTCTTGTCTGCGAGAACAAGGGTTATCGGTTAAACTACTTGAAAACATGAATATTTAAAGACCTTTGGCACCACACGATGAAGACAACAGCCTCAAACCAGAGCACAGTATCAAAACAGATTCCTTTTACAGTTCTGTGTTACGGTACTGATGTCTAAAAAGACTAAGAATCACCACAAATAATCATAAAATATCATTAGAATACACACTTTTTTTGAAAGTTGATACAACCATCGACCAAGAGATTACACATCGAATCTAACACTAACGCACTTGCAAATGCCTTTAATGAACTGTACCGCGACTACCCGATGATGTTTAGGGGTGACGTCAAAAGATCAATGTTTGAAAAAAAACTTAATTGCTTAAGTTTGGGGGTGGGGGGTTTTTGGCCAAATTAATTTCTGTGCAGTCAAAAACGATTTAACGTTTTTAACGTAATTTTGGCAAATTTTACGATTTCAAGGCTGTTTTTTTGTACGCTAAAACCGATCCAGTCACCCGTATTTTTGTTACTTTATAATGGTTTTCAATTTTTCTTTAATTCAACGGTACATTGGTACGTCGTTTGAAAGAATTAGTACAGGGTATGAGTCCGCAATGTTTTTCAATTTTAGGTCAGTTAAGTTAGAAGGGGGGGGGGGGGTGGGGGGGTCTGAGGCCAAACTTAAGCAATTAAGTTAGATTTATTATGTTGAACTTTTGATGTTGCCCCTTAGCCGTCCCACTATCGAAAGATGACCCGACGCCCCCCGGTGGGGGGGGGGGGCAAAAGTAATATAACCCGGCAAGGTCTATTTCACCCCACCCTATCCCTCCTACCGTCTGTAAGGAACACGACTGGCTTTCTTCCTGGTTAAGAGTACAGAGGTAGCCGGGTTTCCATGGAATTTAATGAGGATATGTAAACAAGAAACAAGAAATGTTCCAACGCAAACAAAATGATCAAAATCTTGCAAGATTATTTCTAATAGCGGAACTATCTTTGAAGTGAGTAAACATATCTGGGGAAAAAGAGAACTGAGTTGATCGTACAGTTCTGTAACCACAATATATTGTTGTTGATAAAAACAACCGTACATAACATGTATCCATTAACATAGTTTTTTCATAATTTTGTTTCAAAGATGGATTTTCTAAGTTAATGTGCTCACAGGGCGGTTTTAGCTATAGTTGCTATCACACGTATTCACGAAATGCAAACGTGATATGTATTTAGGCACACCCGCAAATATGGCCGTCGATGTCGCCTTTGATCAAAGCTTTGCCTACAAATTGTATGGTTTTGGAATCAAAAAAGTAATGTGATAAACGAATCCTTTTGTATAAGCCAACAAAGAAACGACTCAATGACATAATTTTTTGCTTTTGAAGGTCGTTAAATCAGAAAAAACAACAACACGATAGTCTTGAAAATGGCCTTCAGATAATGGCATTTGATATTTGAAAAACATGGCGGAAATGTTTACCCAGGAGGCTAACACTTCAATTAAGGTCGGCAAACGCAATATTAATTCCTGGTAAAACTATCGCCTGTCAAGCTATGATTGGCTCATCTATGACATATAAATTTTGAAATCTCTCAGAACTGCCAATGCTAAATAATGCAATTATGTCATCATGATATGAATAATTGCAACTCACAAGGCGTGAAAAAAATGGAAAAGTATAAATTTAAGAATGGATATCTCAGCACTTGGCAGGAGAATGTGAATACCATGATTCCAGGAATGATAATAACGGTAGCAGATTTTCCCTACCTACTCAAATTTTCTTGTAAGTCTGCTTTATAGACTGTATTATTGCAGAACTTAATCGTTATGAACATTTGGTGACCATTAAAGATGTACTCGACAGATCCTTCATTAAAATAAACTTCTATTCCTCTCAATGGTCTATCTCAAAGCGGAAGTGTAGTGTTTCTAGGATCATACAACTTATTTTTTCCAATGATAGGAATTATAACATGACAAGGTCATTAAGAACATCTAAAAAGATTGCTGTTTCGTGAATAATGCCATCGTGTCCTTAATCTAGAGCTTCAGTCAGTCATTTAAAAGAAAATATTAAAACTTTAATCTTTTAGGTTGTAAAAATTTGACCATTTCCAGGGTTGTTATTGCTCGACTCAAATATACCATATCTATCCATCAGTTTATACTTCAAAGAAACTCTTAAGATGCCATTCTTCTGTTGATAATCGTATCGAATGTGTTAAGATTTTCCATAAGCACGTTGGACTCATCAATATTGGAGGAAACGAACGATATACCTTTACACCGAACCCGTGCGAATGATTTCATTGGGGTGCAATCCTAGTCTTTCTGTAAGTGAAATCATCATGGATAAGCTTACTGGCGATCCAGATAAGCTGTCATGAATTTAAATCCAGACCAGGTTCTATGGTTGGTGGCAAACAGTAAACGTGTTCAATAAATACAGTCGTAGCAGTTATGAGTGTTTATGGACGCCGACCTGCCCAGCCAGTCTGATTATTATAATATTGACTCTAGGAACATAAAAGAAGGTTTAAAGACCACCTTCAGAAGGGACAGTAATCCGTGTCTAGTCAGATACTAGATTCATCTCAATTGTTAGTATAAATTTCAACCTCTCCCACTGGACTGAGTAAGTCTAGAGACTTGCGCCATGTGAACACATTTTGTGATCTCTCGGAGTTTATGACATTCTTCGCTTAGTGCTCTACGCAATGATCTGACAGTTAAAATTTGACGAAAGACGTCAAATTATGTTATCACTCCGGATAAGAAATACATTAATAAATGTAAGCTTAAGAAAGAACATTCTTAGACTAGTTTTCAGTCGTGAAGAATGAATGTTGGATACATCCAAAAGTTAAAATTTATACCAATTTCGAAGAATGACAGAACTTTGTAGATTGTCCTCAGTGTAGTTTGACTGTAGACCAGACACTCATTAAATTTTGAACTTATCTGCAATTGTAAAATGATGACTCTATATTTCATTCTGCTGCCTGCTTACATTTCTTGTTTGTGTACTTTCGTGTCCCTTTTTGAATGAAAATTAGCCGTAATTCATAAGACAGATCTTCCTTCAACGTAACAGGCGGGGGATATGTAATATTGCTTTTTCTTTAGCAGCACTTACTATGAATTTATCTTGTCTTTTTTATAGGAAATAGAAAGTTACAACAAAGGAAAGGGGAAAAAAGTCGACACAAGAACAAAAGTGAGAGACTGAGAAGTTTCAATATTTTCTTGTAAAGAAGTAACTACGGTTCGTTCACACATACATAGATACATACTATACATAATATATTATATGACAATATGTATAGATATTATATGACAATATGTATAGATATTATATGACAATATATGTATATATATATATATATATATATATATATATATATATATATATATATATATATATATATATATATATATATATATAATCAGTATGTATGATATTGTTCGTTATCAACAATGAACTTTAAAGAATGCTTTTTGAAATATAATTAAGGAATCTTAAGGAATTCACGGATTATAAAGTGACGCATTGTAAACCAGGCAAGGGGATTATTGTCCTAACACTATACGCTCGTCACTGTTAAAAGCAATATAAACAGGCAACGGAAGACACTGGAGCGGTGAGGCAATCAGGGCTTTTAGAGTTGATTTCGGAAATGGTTGTTCGGTAAAAGCTACAAATCTGACGTAAAATTTGCATAATAGGTCCTGCAAACGGCATCAAAATGTCAAGTATGTTAAAGGAGCTGGAGTGTGTTGTTCTTGCAATGTCAATATAATTCATCTAATTTATAATTGAAGGGTATCGGAATACTTTGAGCACGAATTCCAGGAACATCAAAACAGACAACCAAATCAACGAGTGATCTTCTATACGTGATGAGGCTTTTGCTGACAAACAGACATGGTCACATTATCTCCAGACTATTTTCATGCTCTCAGTGACTACCACACTGCCAATATCGATTGTAGGGTCATACAAACGACCATTGAAGAGTTCGAGTGTTCCAATGATAAGCCCAAAATTACCCCGCTGGGAATTGGCTCTCGCCGAGAAGCTGCAAACAGTGAAAAATGTACACTCACCAAACACAGGTAGTTAACGACAGCTCTTTTACCGCTCATCGGCCTTATTTCAAACCGTAAATGTGGGCGTTTATGACGATCAGCGACTGTCTTATCACATGTTCAAAATTAAATAGCGACCGCATACGAATCAGCGGTTGGTGGGCGCTGTAACAATGAATCCTGTCGCCAGCCGAACAATGAACTGCGACAGTCACCACTCCGGACTACATAGGCCTAATTTATGCAAGTTCCACAGGAGACCACATGACATGAACTCACGCGAGAGAGTTTTTCAGTTTAGCCTTTATCCGCCGGAATGAACCTAAACTACTCCGAGGATCAAATATGAATCTGCCAACTAAGACTGGATGACAACAACTATCGCGTTTGCTATTAATGTTACTTTGGCGCCATAACTTTTTGCACCTAGTTCATATTTTGAACTTCGAACCACAAAAAATAAGTAAATAAAGACTGAGCTTGCCCTAAACTTGTCATTTCTAGAACGCAGTGATTGTACAACGGTCTGTCAAGTAGACATGAACCGTCACGTGACTGTCAAAAATACCGTCCGGTACTGTGGCTTACGACAACAGCTAAATCGTGATCAAAACTTTCGACAGTTAGTCCTTGTCAGACGGGAAAAGATAAAATGCTTTCTCGGTGCGAGTTGAATGAAATACCATTTTATACGTGTGGCTAGTAAACACGCTTGCGTCACGAGAAGAACTGAGTCGGCAGAGACTATCGATCGCGGTTCAATCTTTGAAAAGAAATATAAAATGCAAACAGTAAACAAATAAAAGATTATTTCTAAACTTTGGCCAACACATTCCTTTCGACATGTGTTAATGTTGAAGCTTTACGAGTCAGCGTTATTGAAGAAACCTTTATTATGTTATCATCTGACTTAAAGCGTTGGCACAAAAGAGAAAAAAAAACTCACTGAATAACGCAGAAAAGCATCATGCAACCGCCCATACCTTGTCATGTCGTTCATAGATTTGTGCGCATAAGTTCATGTTCCATTGATTTAGAAAGACCATTTAGCCTCCAAACCCAACCCCATCATTTTCAATGACAGTATATGTTCGGTATACTCACAACGAGAAGTGTCATTGACTGTCAGAATAGATCCTTCATCATCCTGTACTGTGACGTCAATATCTTATTATGCGGCGATTAAGGATAATAAAGTCACTTTTGGTAATAGTGTCGTTATTTTTGTTCTTTGTTTCTCTGTCTCTATGTAGTCCGTCTGTCCGTTTGCCCGTTTCCCTCCATATACATAATGCACATATTTTTTAGGATATTTTCGTTGCCCTTGACTACCTCAGACAGAAAGGTACACCAAATGAAACATATATTAAAAACATAAAAAGAGTCATTGGACGTATACAAAACTGTGTACGAGCTAGCATGGACGATGTTTGATAGAATCTATCGAGCTGATTCTGAGACAGTCCCTTTAAACGCCTTTTATAAACCAGAATGCGCTGATGTGAGATTTGTTGTTACAAAAGGGTCTACAGCTTTAACCTTTACTCGACGATTGTCAGTTTTTTTTACATTTATCCTCTTCACATTTCACTCTCAATCTCTGTAGCATTAACTAAATCCTTGTCAACCGAACGTTGTCAATGGATCCCTTTTAATCCAAAATGTATGCGCCAGAAATCGTCCAAATGCCCGTCCTTAAACCCACCAATTCAAAATTATCCATAATAGCGATTCACATATCCCTGCATAGACAACCATGCTACTTAGCGTTTGGACTAGAAAGATGTTGCACAAGAGACTGCCGTTGATATGATAATATACCATGAAAAAACCGATGGCACATTGTCAAATGTTAAAGGTACACATCCATTTAATCTCTTCAAAATACGTCCATGTATTTCAACCTCCGCATTTGTTACCGGGGACAAATGGGTCCCTTTAAGTCCCTTGAGAAAACGGTTGCATTAACGTTCTCCTTGGGATACAGAGAAGGGCAGGTGGGTCTTCATAGCGAGTCGTCACCAGGTTACAAATTGTTTGTAAGACATTTACGGAGAACCGTTATATGATTCATACAAGGATAACCCAAGGAGACGTTTAAAGCAATTATGACAGGCTCAACAGGGATATATCACATGTACAAGGGAGTTTCAAAATCAGGGAACCGGTCCAATCCAATGAATAAATCAATCGATTTGCTATCAGCGTTATCATAGCGTCTCATCGTCCGAAAAGCCAAGGGATGGCGTTGGCTTCCAGCAGGGTGGTAGCGTTCCTGGATGAGAAATTCAGACACTTCAAGGCGCTGGAAGTCTCGTGCAAGATAGGAGTGACTAAAGTCAATGGCGTGGAATAAAGTGCAGACACCCTTTCAATGCTTATCTTCATCAAAATGACACGCCGTTGCGCATTTTCAATGGCTGCAAACCAGACGGGAAGCTCACTAAACGAGCATATCACTGAGCACTTTGTCTGTAGAAAGCACACATTAATGTAGGGTACACATTAGTGTAAGCTAGACGATGCTACAACAACTTACATTTGACGAAAATGTCTGTCGAAGGAGGCAGCTTTCAGTTATTGAGGGGGCGCGCCGGGGACATTGGGAGGGTCATTTTTCAGAAAACTGCCCTTGGGAGAGGATCGTATTTTACAAAGGGCCTGGGGGATGGTTACAATTTGCATTTGGCAATTTCATAGAGAATACACATTTTGATTTGTTTATTTACAGTTTATTTACAATAACCTTATAACAAGAATTGCAATAGCTGTCTCACGGTACATACATGGCGTCCAGTAGGTTGAATACATAAATACGACCTCGTACACTATGAATGGCACAGACGAAACTGGTATGGTGTGTGTAAATCTATCTATCAAACTATCCGTGTGATGCATAACACATACGTAATAAAGGCTATATACACACGTATGACGTTCGTCGCCATGTATAGTTCATCTCAAATATAAGAGTACTTGACTATGGGATTATTGAAGGTGCACATGTGTGCAAGAATGTTTTTTAAACTTAGTCCAAAAATGTCAATTTTTCCTCATACAACACTAACTAAATCTGTGTATTTCAACCTTTGATATTGATATAAATGTAGTTGACTAGAGTCGGGTATTTATAAGTGCATACGTGTTCAACATATGTGAAAGTGGAATTTATCCTGAAAATGTTATTTCACTATACACGGGTGTCTGTGAGGAAACTAATAACAGTTTTTTTCAATACAAAACTTGCTGTAACTGTACATGTATATATGCTTGATTAATGATATGCGTGTAATTACTAGAGTAGGGTGTTTAGAAGTGCATTTGAGTACATCAAATATGATATTGGAATTACACTAAAAATGTCATTTCACTATACATGGCGTCTATGGGGGAAACTATGTTTTTCAATGAGAAACTAGCTGTATCTGTGCATTCTATGTGTTTGACAATTAATATGAATGTAGTTGGGTTGAGTAGGCAGATTAGAAGTGCATACGTGCACAACAAATGTTATACTGGAATTTCGTCGAAAATTATCTATTCACTGTACGCATGCATGGGAGTCCAACACTCGTTCATACTGACAGGTAGCGTTTGCTCCATATGGGTTTACCATAACTTGAGAGTAGTATCGTTTTGGTAAGAGCAAGACCTGTAGTGTATCATATTATGGAAAAAGGTAAAATTCAAAGAATAATCGAGTAACAGGGTTAAAAACGAAGTGGTGTGAATAGAGGGTAAAAGTGGCAGTCTAAGGGGCGAAGCTGTTCTGATATTGCCTTACATGTATTTCAATTTTCAAATTGGAAGGGGGGGGGGTCATATTTTACAAATTGGAAAAGGGGACGGTCACATTGTAGATACAAGTAGGGGAGTGTCATATTTTTCATGACTGACCGACCCTTATTTCCCCGGCCCAACCCTCGTAATAACTGAAAGCTCCCTAAATGTCAGTATCGCGTTACACGGAACCCTTTTTGCAACAGTACAAAGATTAAAACGATATCGGCTTTAGACACGACGCGAGTTGCATTTTGATATGGTATGAATCGATAACATTGTATGGAGCATCACGATGCAGAATCGGTGAATGGTCGATTTATTTAGCATTTTATCTTCTGTTTGCAAACCCTGTTGTACGCCAGCAATTATGTCGAGATACTATAGTGTTCAATTAAGCGGTAAACACTGCAATGATGTGTGTTGACAATGTTCGAAAACCGAATTATGGTCCGGACTATATCCGTTTGTCAACAAAAACAGTGTATATATTTTACACAATTCTCATGTTCGGAGAGCTAATATTTTGTATTTTAACATATTGCAGAAAGAGCAAGAAACAGTTTTCTGCGACAAAATTAAAGAAAATACTACCATAAATTATATCTACTGCTCACGTAACAAGACTTAAAAAAAGAGATTTCATTTAAAACATAGCGTCATTGATCTAGTCATGAAAACTCGAGAAAAGTTGGATAGTCCTGCACGTACAAAACTCTACGTAATCCACTTGACCTGTCCCTCTTCATGCAAGGACGACCTCGTGTCTGTATGTTTAAATGCCAAGGTAACCATGAAGTGCACGATTTTTCAACATGACTGCCCAAAATAAAAATAAAATGGGTAAGCACGATACGAAAAGGCAGGAACTACGCCGAAATTTTGAAAGGTCGCAATCACGAGAGATATTTTGGTTTACGAAAACAACCCTATCATGGCTTGATTGTGTTTGAATGTGGAACATATTGATTCTTTTCGTAGACAAGTCGACACATTACCTTTTTTCATTTTCGATGTTATCGTCATTAGGGCGCCGATAACAAAGGTCATATCCCGGCTTTCAATAAGACACCGGGGACTAGAATCACGTCTGAAGGACAGCAGACCGGGCTTCATTCACTTATCAGCTGTTTATCGACTATTATCAAACGTGTCGCACGGCATTAATGAGATACCCCGGAGTGTTATTAGCGCGCTTTTCTGAGATCAAAATTATCTATTCATCGCCCAAGGCGAAAGCTAGAAATGGAGCGCGCATCCGGCTGTGACAGTATCCATGGGCAGGAAAAGCAACTTTGAATAATTAGTTGTGCTAGAAGGACGATTCGAAGAAGAGGATTCATATCCCGAGACAATTATCGTAATTTTTACTATTTGTACATGACTCTATAGTGATGCATATGCCACACTTTCAGTACATTACTAAAGGTGACATAGAAGATTTAAGTTATTGACCGACGTTTATCAGATCTTTTGTCGTATCAAAAAAAATCTGAATTTATCCATTTATATACAAAAAAATAATCAATTACGAAGTGGAGCAAAGTTAATAACTATAGACTGGGTGACGCCGCAGGAATATTCATGTGTTTTGTCGAAAATGTTCAACAACTTGATAAAATTTGCTGCCAAATTTCAAAACCATGTAAAAAATCCATGCCAATTTGTTTTTACAATCGATGTCTGAAATTCTGCCCGCATTCACACCAATGGAAGCTAACGCGCTGCTAAGGTCATGAATAGTATGTGAACACCATGATCCGATCCGAAACAGAAAAAATCAGGGGAAACTGTGTACATCTTATAAATTTGCGCGCAAGAGGAACTGCGCCAGCGTCAGCAATCGATCGCATGCGCGTTGGGCCAATCCCCAGTGCAATATTCACCTGGACAGGCCTATATGCCAAGCACAACTGACATCCTACCTGGACGCCAAGACAAAGAACAACTGACAAGGAGAAGCTGACAGTGTATATCTGCTCAACAATTATGGCTGTATACATACGTGAAACAAAACAACGATACGATCGCATTTCTCTCGGGGAAGAAATTCCATTACTCAAGTCTAAAACGTATAAATATGTCAACAAACCAAAATACAAAAACTAAAATAGATAACATCATGAACATTAGAATAGTGAAAATGTTGAGACTGACAGAAAAATATTGAGATACAACACTAGCCTATAGGGCCTTGGTTGTACAGTGTTCATCCAAATACAGTATCAAGCATTAGATAGATATCTTAAGTGTAATATTTTTGATGGCACACTTTTCTTTGGATGAAATATTTCTATCGAGACCCAATAGTTAAAACCGCCTGAATTATTTGTTCAGGTACAGAAAATAAAAAGTTTTGAGTTTCATTACGCCGGTGATAAGGGAAATACCTGCAGCGAGAGTTTAAAATTACAATGTTTTTTTCATGAGTGACGTAACAAAATCCACAATGATAACTCAGCTCATACGTATGTTTGTCGTTTTTCTTATATTTACAGTTATGCTATATGGGTCATTGTTAGCACTTGCGCACGACGACTTTTAAAATCACTTGTCTGTGATTTTAATGTTGAAACATGCATTTTATTAATAACTGTGCAAAACGGATATCGTGCGGGCAACTTTTGAGACATACAGTGAACAGCGCCCCGTGCACGGCTGTGGCCGCTCGGCTGTCTAGTATACCATTAACACATATAATGTGCGCAAGACAGCCGAGCGGCCACAGCCGTGCTCCGGGCGCGCGTGCTGCTCACTGTATGTCTCAAAAGCTGCCCCCATGATTTCTGTTTGCACAGTTATTAATAAAATGCATGTTTAACCATTAAATTACAGACAAGTGGTTTTAAAATTTGCCGAGTGTATGAGTAACAGCAGAGCTGAGCTGCCACAGCCGTGCACTGCACTGATGGGCGCTGTTCACTGGATGTCTCAAAAGCTGTCCGCACAATATCCGTTTGCACAGTTGTTAATAAAATGCATATTTCAACATTAAAAAATCAGACAATTGATTTTAAAATTCGCCGTGCGCCTATTTGATTGTTAGTGCCGGCATATGCAAATAATTAGTAGCCGATTAACAGTTTTCGAACTGCTACCGATTTTGCAAGTACCATCTACGCATGTGTGTATACTCAGATGAAGAGAGAGACGTGTGATCCGGAAAAAAATTCTCGATTTGTGCTGAATTCGAAAGAAGAAATAGCTACTTAAATTTCTGACATGGAAAATAATCCAGTTTGCCTCAAACAGTTTGCGAAATTATTTGGATAATGTTTGGAAAAGGTTTGATGTCATTGCATGTTGGAGATACAATTTGTGTTTATGATATGTATACATTGTAACACATCGTGCAGACTTCCTGATTCGCTAATTTGCAGTCACGTGGTATGCATCATTTTGAGTCATTTACATGCAAAAGCCAGTTAGGGATGGACCATTAGATCTTGGGAGGGGGGTGGTCACAATGAAATTGTGAAAATTTTTTTTTTACTATTGTAAATTTCTAAAAAAATTTTTTTTGCAATTGAGATTAGCTGTTAAAATTTTTTTTTCAGAGTAAATTTTCAGATTTATAAATTTTATTTAGTTCGTCGCTGTCTGAGGAAACAGAGGGCAAAGATGTGGTGCGAAGCACCATAAGCGACCGTGCGAGTGGTCACGGGGGGGGGGACAGCAGGAGGGGGTTGTCCCCCTCCTGTCATTGGAGCTTTTGAAAAAAAGAGATTAAAACGATGTTATTTGGTGACACTTGGGGAGTATTATTGTGGGGGGAGGTCAGGAGGGGGGTGTCCCCCCTCCTGCCGTTGGAACTCTTGAAAAATAGAGATTAAAATGGTGTTATTTGGTGGCACTTTGGGAGCATTTTTTTCAGATTACACATCTTCCCCTGAAACATGGTCTTCTAGCTCCTCAGTAGCTTCCTATAGTTTTGAAATTTGACTATTTTGGTTTCCTGGCTTCCCTTTCTACTGCGTGGTGAAATGCCTACATTCACCCTACCAAACATCATGCATATCTCATGATTTACAATTGATTTTGACAAGCTAAAAAGCTGTTCGCAAAATATAGTGAAATTTGCATATTTTTGTGTCTTTAGAGCAATTGTTGCCCTTTTTTGATCAAAACATCTATTTCTCTGTAGCAGCATGTCCAAATTGATTGGATGTGTATAGATGTGGTGAAATTTCAATATTTGTCTTTTTAGGGCAATTTATGCCATTCATGGTCAAAAAATCTGTATTCTCTGAAAGGGCTTGTCCAATTTCTTTGAAATTTGCTACATAAGTCCCTTAAGATTTGTTTAAATCATGCTCTTTTTGTGGTGGAAAAATTCTTCAGATAATTGTCATTCAGCATTTGCTACACACAAACGATTATTCATGCAGATTTATTCAGTATTTGTTATCGAGAAACTTTCAAAGTTCAACCCTTTTGTGTGTTGGGATTTGTTGGATAGATGGCATTTTACGTAGTGTATTGTTGGATGTTAATACGGATAGTTTTCAATCGGATTCGAACCCACAACATACGGCATCAGTCGCCTAGCTGAGAGGCCACAGACAGAACCACTCGGCTAAATCTCCACTCCCAAAAAAGAGTGGTTCAATAGCCGGCTAAGTTGTTACATTTTTCTGACTGAGACCGCTCAACACGTTGTAGAGTTCGTGAAGCACTCACGCACGCATGCTCACTATCATACATCGC
Organism: Ptychodera flava; assembly: GCF_041260155.1. Taxonomy (NCBI): domain Eukaryota; kingdom Metazoa; phylum Hemichordata; class Enteropneusta; family Ptychoderidae; genus Ptychodera; species Ptychodera flava. Next base: position 23,974,927 of record NC_091935.1, read on the forward strand.
ACATACACACTTTATCGAAGCGAAGAAACGAATTTCATCGCTTTAACTGGGCGAACGATAACCTCGGGGACAAAAAAAATGTGTTGCTGTTGTTTTTTGAAGCTGTTTTTTGAGAAAAAAGAATTGAAAATGCCTTTTTAAAAGCAAAATAGTACATAATGACTTGATATATTGTTTCATCATTATTGACGTGTTTCTACTTGTTCACCCATTCTTGCATTCATCATTGCAATAAAATGCTGTGAAAAAAATGAACCTGATGTGGCCTGCATCTGTTTACCTTGATCTTAAAAGAAAAATATAACTTTCTGTCTTGACAACCATACCATAGTTTCAATGTTTTACCTAGTGTACCTGCTTGGTTTGTACGCAGGAAACAAGTAGAAAACAGGCTCTATAATTTTATACGGTAATTTTCAAGTGATCAGAATACAAAAGTCCTGAAAAGATAAGATAATCACAACTTTCAGTATAAGGGATACAGTCACTCTAAATGTATAAATTAAAATTAAAAATGTGCCTGCAGGATGTACTAAAAATTCAGAAAGTTCCTTCCTGTCGGTAAAATCTAAAAGAACTTCAAGATTTTAAAGACTTTTGCAGATTTTTTTTACGCATATTTCTTCCTATTTATTTTTTTTTATTTTTCAAACTAGTTTGAAGATTTTTTTTTCCCTAACTTTCTGCTCTGAAAATTTTTTTTCTTCTGTTTTTTACCACCCCCTCCCAAGATCTAATGGTCCATCCCTTAGCGGTCAACAGTCCCGGGGTCAACAGTTTTCAAGAACGTCATCTAGTCAACAGTTTCGAACATCTGTTGACGCGGTAAGTATTCTCTACACATGCGTACATTCTACAAGGCCTATCGAAGATGGCTGCGACGGAGACAGACCAGTGAATGCAAAGGAACTCGATTTTTTAATGAGAAGATTCGTTGAGGTGTGTCACAAAGCACATGGTGACAAGCCATATTCGGGTAAAAGCATAGATTTGCTTTCCCTGTTTCCGTCGGCCAATGGCATCGTGACACGACGACTCTCAGGCCCTCGTTCAACAGACAAATGCTGTTATCTTCGTTGAAAGTCCATATGCGTATACCCTAACAGGCTGTCAGATATCACTAGTGTCTAGGGTTTTGAGAAACGATGCCATTCGGATGTCATAATCATGTAAAATGAACAAAACTGAGGATAACTGCTATTTGCAATTCAAATTAAACAGAATGGCCATTTTAAAAATAAACACTCGAGCCAAGGAACTGAGCGCGCCCATGAAAACACTTATTTGCAGCCGTCGATGCCTAAAAAGACGTGACAGTAAACCTCCTTGGAGCCGTGTTTTTTTCAATTAAGCTGGACATTGACACCACTTCGAATCCGGAAAAGTTCCCAATGCATCAGCTGCCATCCGAATGCAGTCAAAAGATACCCATGGTATGATGTACCCTGCCACGCTGAGTTCATTTTGGCACTTGTAAAGTTTCACAGTAGCTTCATAAATACATTGACCAATCTCAGCGCTAGAAACCTTATGAATGCTAATGACATTGGCTTCTTCTTATACCTTCTTCTTATGTTGAAGCCTCATTAATCAGGGACTGGCAAATAACCGTTACAATCTGTACCGTTGCGACACATTCTACTCAATATGCCTTGAACAACTCAAGATCATGGTTGCTAGGGTGCTCTAGGAGTGCCATGTTTCAACCTGTAGGCCAAAATTGTGAGTAGAGTGGATTTACTTTTGATGTGAGAGCTTTTTGGATGTGGAGAATCTGCAATACTTAACCAGCCGCCGTCGACACTGCCAATCGTAAAGTCGCGTCTACAATGGCTGTGATTCATAAAAGAATAATCGGTATAAAAAAGTTTGGGCGAGAAATATCTTGCCGACAACGGGATGATGGATTTTACGACGGGAAACATAAGTGATACTTGAACGTACGGGAAGAACTTCAGAGAAAGAACAGAGACTATCATATCCAACGCATACAGGGCGTCGGTACCCTTATTCTACTGGCGGCATTGTGCATACTAGTCGACGTAGTGAGTTATCAACGTGAATCGCATAAAAAACAATACTTCATGTTAGGTGTACCTACACCAATGATACTGCATTCAATCTTGAGAGAAATCAGACAAGATTAAATCTAAGACTAGACATTAGAAGGGACTTTTGTACTGTCTATCATCAGAACTATGCCCTAATTCATGCACTGAACTATTAAAAATAGATTTTAGGTCTGTCAGTGATCCATTTACCAGTACCCGTCTGCAAACAATGAAACGAATGGACAAAGTTGGAAAGGTCACAGACATCGTGTCTTTGCCAACCCTGAATAATCAGTTTGAGTATGTCTGACAAATGGAGTTTCAAGCAAACAATGCTGTTCTTAGAGTTGTCTTTCTAAAAGTCGTTGATCAAAATCTACGACCACTAGTAGGATAGAGGGGAAGAATTGACTGTGTAACTACGGCGCGCCAAATGTTTCAAAAATATTTATCGATTCAGTGCAAAAATAAACTGTCTTTCTCGATTGAAATAAAAATTCGGTGTCATTAGGAAGGAAATAAGTAAGAAAAGTATAATTAAAAATCAAAAGACAGAAATGTCATTTAATACTTCATTTTAACTTGAGAAAAAATCTTTAAGGCGTAATTAGGAAATAAACAATTTTCAATGATTTGAAAAAGTCATACATCCATACTTATCGACATATATACACGTATAATAGTTCGCGTAAAAGGTGCAATGAGTGCTGATTTTACAAAAAAAAAGTAAAATATGTTATACAGTGGTACGTCCACAAAATTCACAAGAAAATCACTAAAAACCACTACTACCACACGGAAAAAATATTACAAAAAAATAAAAATGTGAACCACATACAGAAAATTATTATAAAAGAATCAGACAAAAAAAGCCATGCATATATAAAATTATTTATATACTTCAGAAAATTAAAAAGCACTACGTCTCATAATAAACGTATTATAGATAATCAAAAATATAATATGAACCACCAGCCGCTTTGACAGTAAAGAGAGAAAATCAGAGAAAAAATTCGGCAGTGATGGCTCTAGACAAAAGTGGACATCATCTACAAAAAAATAAAATAAAATAAAGTAAAATAAAAATAAAAAAAAAATAAAAAATGCCATGAACACAGCAAATACAAAACAATGCGTGGGCCTGTGGAAAGAAAAAAACAAATGAGCACTCGCTACAGCAAAAAAAAAAAAAGAAAAAAAAAAAAAAAAAAAAAACGAGCACTCGCCACAGAAAAAAAACAAAACGCGCGAAATTACAATTAATTTATTCAAAAAACTCATGGTTCACGTTTCCTTCGATCGATGAATCCCAAACAGCTGGGAATCCGATCACCACATACTCCAATGTTTGACGAAATATTAATTTAGCATTTCAGTGATAACTTTGACATCTTGAAACCTAGCTGTTTGGCCGGGCCCTGCCACGCAGAGCTACTTGAAACCGTACTTGATGAAGTGAAGTGGGCAATATCACCTAAAGAACGTCTAGGTTAACAGTAAATAGTTCCAGAGAGTCAATTTACTGAGCCAATTTCAGACAGTCCACAGGTCAGATCACGAGCGAGACGTACAAGCCATGACCCTTCATATCAAGACTGCTAACATATCGATGCCTTAAGCGCGGTATGGCAGGGAGCCCACTGCAGGCCTTCCACCGTCGCGAGCCGCACTGTCATCGCCGTTACATGATTTCTACACAATTTATACGTGTGGTTCGATACATCGTGTTCCAATACCATGATAATAAACCACCTCGTTGTTTGGTAATTCCTCGTCTATCCTCAAAGATCACCCAAATCATGATAAATTAGTTTTGAAGAAATCTGCCGCGTGTTGAGAGAACGTCCATCGTTTCCCGTGTTCGACAAGATGAGCGACGCAACTGTACAAGCCTTACGAGTATGGCGAGAGTGTCCGGCCATCGCAACGCCAGACACTCTCACTATACTCGCAGGGCTAGACCGGCACATACAAGACATGTCGATCCCCATCGCAGAAAGCTTTACATCCACACAGTCCAATATATGGAGCTACGATATTTGTGCAGTAGCCTATATACACAGCTCTGGGTAGCAGGGCTGTGAGTTACCGGCGCGCGGCCTGGCAGTATAACGCCGGTAAGGGACTGGTCAGTTTCTTCGGCCTGGGGGGGGGGCGGTGGATTATTTTTTGCCGACGTCAAAAAGTGGCTGACCCCCCCTGTTCTAAATTTTGAAAACAGGGTGACCCCCCCCCCTATTCCAAATTTCGAAAACAGGGTGACCCCCCCCCCCCGGCGCGCAACATAGGTAAAACAAAAGGTGGACATAAATTATATATATATATATATATATATATATATATATATATATATATATATATATATATATATATATATATATATATAATTTATATATATATATATATTTTACATTTTACATATATTTATATTTTAAATAGTCATTCTATTTTTTAATGAAATTGTTGACATGTCCAGTTGTAAGATAGGAATTTCAAAGTGTCAATCTTAAAGTTTGAATACAGTATATTTTGAATGAGCTGCATTTTGAATGAACTGTGAATGTATTTCACACTTTCTATGCTTAACCAAATGTCCTTAACTGTTGTACAGAAATGGAAGTCAATCATTATAAATATCAAAGAGGAAAAGCAGTGAATCAAAAACTTTGATGGGTGTTAAGACTTGCCAACCATCCAATAAATCTCCTGAGGAGCCATAGAGAGCTTTTTTAGCCAAATCTGATGTGTACAGTGTCTGAGAGGACCTTTTCTTGTAACATTGAAACCATAGAAGCACAGCTAATACTGACAAAAACTGCCATTTTTAACTGTTATTTTGTTCATAAAAAGCATCTTTCTACAGAAAACCTGTGACACAAAGGAAAATAATTGTATCAATGAGAAGGAAAGATATCTTTTTCTATCTCTAAAATAAGTCACTGTATCAAATATATATTGTGAAATATTTGTGCATGTTGCTTTCTCATACTGAATTCTCATAGAGAGAACAGAAAAGTATCAGAAATTTGTCATCCTTTTCATATGAAATGCAGATTTCATAATGGTACACTTTCACTTAGCAAACATCAAGATATCTCTGATTTATTAAAGTGTGGTGCCCGAAGGGCGCGCCGAAAAATGTGAAACATCCTGATATCTCTGATATACATGTATATGCCTTGTATATTAAAGTCATGCACCTGAAGGGCATGCTAAAAATGTCTGATATATTAAAGTAATGAGCTTGAAGAGCAAGCTGAAAAATATTGAACATTATACAGATATCTCTGATGTATGTATGCTTGATATGTTAAAGTTGGGCGTGCTGAAAAATATGACTGATTATTAAAGTTACGCGCCCGAAGGGCGCGCCGAAAAATACAACTGAATGATGAAATTTGTGGCTGACACTAGCATTTTAGGCAATGATGAGCCTGTGTCAAAATTCAAAAACACACTGACCCCCCCTATTGGGCATTTCAAAAACATGGTGACCCCCCCCTATCACCAAAGTCAAAAACAGGGTGACCCCCCCATGAATCCACCGCCCCCCCTCAGGCTGAAGAAACTGACCAGTCCCTAACTCACAGCCCTGCCACCCAGAGCTACAGTATACAGAGAAATAGCGGCTGCTTGATCAGTGTTTGTCAAGTCGGGCGCGTTCGCGTTCTAAATGTACTAGTGAAAACGTTGCCTCGAATTTAAACGGAGTGTTTTCGCCCGAGTATTTTTGCCTTTGCCACACTCCGTTTAGAGGCTAAACCCACGGGATACGTGTGTGGTTCGATACATAGGTCGCTGCGTGGTATGCAATTTTACTATGCATACCCACACGGCGGCCGCTATGTATCGAACCAGACGTAACCGTGGGCTAGCGGCAGCCATCGTTTTGTTGGGGTAGGACTCCATGGTTTGGGCACAGACTGTGTATGGTTTGGGAGAGGCGGCCCTACACTTTACAGCGAGGGGATCGCTGGTTGCCGGCGTGTACTGTACTGGCGACGGGACCGCCGGCCGCGGGCTTACCACCTCGAGTGTACATTGGAGCGAGGGGACCGCTGGCAGCCGACGAACCACCACGAGTGTTTTGTCCACTTGTAACTGTTTAATATATAATTGGACATGTCGGTAACTTGGACGTCCAGGAGATGATATTGAAGACTAGAAGCTGAGAGTTATCGCTGAAATACCTCCAATATCTTGTCCAACATCCGAGTGTGATGATCAAAGACCCTCTGGCATTAAACTGTAACAATCATGACGTTGCCAATTATTCAATTTACATGTTGGGCTTTTTCTGCGGGGTGTCCCAGTCTGTTTTCTTTTCTCGAACGGGCCTCTTTTTTTTCTACTGAGTTTTTTTTTTTTTTTTTTTTTTTTTTTTTTTTTTTTTTTTAGTAACCTCGTTTTGGTTTTTTTTTTTGAACCTCGTCTTTTTTTTTTTTTAAGCTGACCTCGTTTTGGTTTCTTTTCAGCCTCAACGCCGGCGCGATCTCGGTCGACTTTTCAATTGTGATTCTCTTTCTTTTTTAGTCAGACCTGATGGTGGTTCGTTTTGTTTTTTGGTAGTAGTGTAAGTACTATTTGTGGTTTTGTTTTTAATCATTTCAATATTTTTTGTGTGTGTGCTTGATGATTTTTTTTGCTCTTTCCCCTTTTAATCAGCATTCATTGCACCTTTATATCAAATACACGTGTATGTACGTCAATAAGTATGGGAGTGTGGTATTTTCAATTTTTTGCAAACAGTTTATCTTCTCATTACGGTTTAAAGAGTATTTTACAATTAAGTATTACATAACATTCTGCTCTTTTTTGCAGTAATACTTTTCTCGTTTATTTTCTTCCGTAATTCCATTGAATTTTTATTTCAATCGACAAAGACGGTTGCACGTCATCTTTATCTGTAAAGACACATTCAAATGAATGCTATTTTTATGAAAATTACATTAATAAAATGCAATGATATGGACGAAATAACTTTTTTCTTTATTATTCATACACGTTAAAGACTTTATTTAGAAAGACAATTTGACAGTTTATTTTTACTCTATGACGATAAATATTTTTGAAACATTTGGCGCGCCGTAGTGTAACAATGTCGGTGTATGATGTGTCGGAGTAGAATTTCCATAAAAATTGTATTGTGTAATAATGTCCATATATGGAGTGCCTTTGCTACGATGCCAATATATGGTGTGTCTGTGTTACAATGTCTCCATATGGTATGTGTGTCAAAGTCAATGTATGGTAATATATTGTATGACTGTGTGACATGGTCTATGTATGCTTTGTCTGAAAGGAAATGTTCATATATGGTATATCCGTGTAACAATGTCCATATATGGTAATATATGGTGTGTCTTAATCATCAATCATCCAAACAGACTTACCAGTTGGATCACAGTTTAAATAAATTGATTGACCTGTATTTTTAGACTCGCTTTAGTCTTTCATGAACTTGAAAATATAGACTGAAAACAAATATAATCATATCCAATCACTTATTTATTCATTTGCGAAAACAGCGCGGGTCGCATGTTAGAATTGAGATAAAGCAAAGATAAAAATACAAAATATGGGCAACAAATAAGTGATGCATTACTAAAATTTCTGCAATAGTTCAAAACAACATCTACTCTCTCATTTTCGTCACATGAAGCGCTCAAATGTCATATCAGCTTAGGGTGAGTTTGAGATGATGACGAGTGTTTGCTCTTTTTTGACACAGAATCATAAAGATCTTACATTCGCAAAGAAGCATACTGCTCTGAGTCACAAACTTGAACTAGGAAAGCATACATGAAATACTTTTTGGTTAGATGACAAAGTAAACACCTTTCATGTAAATTTTGAAGTATGCCTTTGAGTCATTAGGTTCAGCGCAGAAACCATATTCAGTCTGATACATGATTGCATATTTAATTAGATCGTTTATAAACACAGTTTTTTCTACGAGTCATTATTATGTATAGTATTTATAGTATTGACAAGGATAGAAAGTAGACATACCTTCCCTATTCATTCAAACTTCTTAGAAGTAAATAACATTAACATGATCATCTTTCATGTTTTTTTTTCTAACAATGCGAGGGCCAAACTCTCAATGTTGTTTTGACCATCTTTCAAACAGCACTTCCACAATACAAAACACATTGTTCTTGAGTATTCTCCTCTTTTTCATGTATCACAATTAATGATAGTCTTTCCATACAGACCAGCATCAGCGATCGGAAGCAAAAGTATTTCAAGGTGTACTGTCACCTATTCCAATTTTGCCACAGTTACCATGGAAAGAGAAAATCTAACAATCACAGATTTTAAGTGGGTGGCCGCTTTTTAAAAAACAGCGCCCTCACATGGGCATTTGAATACCAAGGAACGCCCCTTTGACTATATATGGCATATTTATATTACAGGTGACTGTATACCTTTAATAACTTTTATCTGTACTCTCACAAGTGTTCATAGCTGATACGTTTGTAAGGAGACCGGACTGCTGACTTAGACGTGCATTAAATGTGACACCTGACGAGAAGGACGTATGCTTTTTTACACTGTAATAACGTGAACTGTCGACCCCATATACTTATAAACTATGAATGCAATTACGATATGAACACATTTTGTAACAAACTGAAAGATTGTTAAATTGTAATATTATTAAAAATTTAATGATATAATTTCTATTTGCCTGTCCATGTAAAAAACTGAGCAATGTCTCTTCATAGATAAGACTGTGACATTTATCGATGCAGACAGGGGTAGGTTGTAACTATGGGCCTAAAAAGAAAGTGAGAACGGATGGCGTGATGACATACTAGCAATCTAAAGTACAGGTATAGTCCAGAAACAAACCCCCGAGGGGTAGACATGTCCCTTGTCGGCAATTCCCCGGTGAAAACAACTTTTTGTAATCTATCATGAATTGAAGATCCCGCCCTGGCTTAGCAAATATCCCGATGTCATATGACTTACATTTATGAAGCGGATCACTTACAGAGCCGAATGCCTTATGTAAAATTTATTCGAATAAATATGGCCGCCCCTCCCAAACAATGCAAAAGATATACTAGAGTGAAAGCTGTAATATGTCTCGTAGACTATAAGGCCTACAATAAAACCACTCTGTAATCCTGGTAAGAATTGACGTAAAATTTACACACAGATATGTTTTAACAAAGTAAAAGTGTCAATGAAATTACTTTACAGTAGCGGCATATCTGCGTATCTTATATATCGATGAACAAAAAACTATTTTTAAATATGCAAGTCATATTTTTCAGCGTCCTTTCAGCGTCCTTTTCAAAATGACACTCGTAAGATCATCACCAGGAGCCTGTACTTTGTAAGATCATCACCTATCAGCATAGGAACGCCTGAACCACTGATGTGTACTAAGGGTTATAAGAATATCACTTGTGCCGTGGCAATACAGTTTGTATGTTACATTTTGTACATTTCGCTTGATATTTCAGTATAACCTGCTTCACTCTCTCCTGAAACACCTCAAGTAGTGTATTACAATCTTAAGGGTTGATTCAGTGTTACGTTGCTGTTCACAATATTAACATCTTGAGACATCTATTTGCGTTGATTGATTGCCGTAGTAATTATAGCGACTGGATCTGCAGCCGAATTTAATGGCCAATTTCCCACTCGTTTCGAAATTTAGTGAGACGTGGATATTCAACAGACCAGTCACAGTTGCCAACCCTATGAAACAATTCAGGCTTTTACCAAAGAAAATGGTGTATATTTTTTAGAGTTTATCCGGAATTAGCGGCTTTCGTGCATTCCTGACTACTGTGGACGTGATGTGTCGGTTGCAGTGTGTCGCGAAACAATATTCCGTAATTACCACAGCCACTCAAGAGCTGGTAAAACATCGCGTCGCAGATAAATTGTGAGAAATTCGAAAGAATTGCTTTCACGGTCTAACGTGCTTAGGGAACAGATACTCAGTCTCTCAAATACTCCCAATACTCTTCTGGTCTAACTCTTGTGTGGCCTCATTTTGAAGCTCTTGAAGTAAGTAAAGTTTTCACTACAAAATGATTTTTTGATAATCGAAAATTTAATTTCCCCCATAGAGTATTGTAAAATCAGGATAGCAGCCATTTTGAATTTCTAGCGTATGCAAATGTCAGGTAATTTGTTTCTCTGCTACCAAACTCTGCGCGGTGACCCTATATTTCATTCTTGAATTTTAAAGGTTAAAGAGAATGGTTGAACTTTTTCTCGAGGAAAGTTTGAACAAAAGTGTAAGTATCTGAGTTTCGAGGCGCGTACTAATCTTCAGGAAGACGCAGGCTATCCTGCGGAACACACTTTAAAGGGACAAAGTCGGCCATTTTTTCATGAATTTTGTTTGATACGAGATACTACTTATATTGTTTGACCTGTTGTAAGATACTGAATGAATGGGTGACCATTCATACTACTTATATTGTTTGACCTGTTGTAAGATACTGAATGAATGGGTGACCATTCATATATTTGACCCCGGTTTTAGACACGATACGTGAAACCATCGCGAAAATGAATTAATGGCCATGACCATTCAATCATTTTCGCGCTGGTTTCATTTAATTTGTCTAAAACCGGGGTCGAATATATGCATGGTCACCCATTTATTCAGTATCTTTCAACAGGTCAAACAATATAAGTAGTATCTTGCATCAAACAAAATTCATGAAAAATGGCCGACTTTGTCCCTTTAGGCAAGAAAAAAATCTACGCACATACAAAATATAGACTATGAATGCTAAGGTCAAAACAAATTGAGCTCGTGGCCGTTTTAGTGGATTAGACACAAACACAGAACAATGTGCATATCAAAATGAAAGGGCTCTGTCATTAAACTAACGTCGAAGAGAATTACATCAAGATATTTAGCTTTTTGGCCATGATTAAATGTACGAAGATGTTGCTACCTGTCGGCAAAATTGGATCCCTTCAAGGTAGGCGTTTGTAAGTCACGGTACTCTGCGACGATGTGACAAAAAATATGTAGTCTTTCGTGCATGCTAAAGCAGCATTTCTGGGAAAGTTATACACAGAAGCGTCGGGATGGAGCTTTCGCAGCGGCTACATCGTCCCTGGAAGCAAATTTGCGTTCGTCAGGGGGTTGTTTGTCTTTACCATAATAAAGGAAGTATGTAGTCCCTGGAGCACTTATTTGTCACGCGAGTCATGGATCCTAATCTAGAATGACTGGCACGACAGGATATATGATATAGTACGATAAATTATACGATGTAGTGAGGGGCAAAACAATACATAAACACAATACATTGAAGTTCAATACAAAAATAATACAGTGCAACACAAGGCAAAACAAGACGACTGTACACAACAACACAGTACAGATCAGCTCAACACAGCGCTCAAATTGCACAACACCAAACGACACAACACTCCGAAATATGTTTTCACGAAGAAGCTACGGGATAATATCAGCAATTGCGATGAATTTTTTGACTCTCTGCTATGAAAATTCGAATCGTTTTCTATACTTTTAATAATGTAAACCTTCGCACAGAGATGCTCCAACCATTGCAATAATATCGTTTTGCAAAAATAATGCTACATATCGTTGCTGATGTTTTTTTAGGATTTGCAAAGTCAGTCGAGCAAACGGCAGATGGAGCATTTAAAAAAATAGACTTGTCACAAGCACGTAGATTTAGTTTGTGTTCTGACCATTCTTTTACGATTGAATTAAATTCGATGAGCTGTTTTTTCCAATGTGAGTAATGTTGGAGCAAAACGTGACAACATCAGAATGGCTATCTTTGACGTCACATGGTGACATTTTCACTCCAATCTTGTGCCCTTCGTTTGACCTGTCTACTTACTTGAAAAGGTAAGATACTGCAAACTAACAAATGTAAGCGTTGACACCGGGGAAAAGTGGAAATATTGTAGAGTTTTTTCGATAAAGTGGACTTTCATCACCTATGTTGTTTCATTGAAGCGTCTGGCTCTTGCTGACACGTACATAAGCCTATATAAACTGATTTTTACGTATACTCTCAGCGCATCATTGCGGATACTATATGCTTAGTACGCGCACTTGAGTTGTGCTGTGCGACAAATATTTTGGGCAATGTTTGGGGGGGGGGGCAGTCATCATGTGTTTATGCTCCATTCTTCACCTGTGACCGTTGACAAATGTCTGACCCTAAATATCTAGCCGAACGTCCAGTATTGGCCTTAGAAATGAAGGTTGACTTTCTAGATTTCACAGGAAAAAACCCAAAGCAAGAGCAATTTGATGAGCTTAGAATAGTCGTCTTTGTTGACGGACATATCAGTACCTCTGAGGAGTCTATTACTCTTCGGCGATACCATTGAAACACCGACACCGGCCAAGGATGCCGAGACGCCATACTGTAATTACCTTTTAGAGGACAATAGCTCAATAGCAAAAAACCCGCATCTACTACATAACCAGAAAACCCACTCACAGTAATTGGGAAAAAGCGTCGACGAACGAGACACATTTCAAAATTGGAAACTGAAACCACAATATTGTATTCTTCATAATTGTTCTCTGGCGCCGTGAAAACATCAATATTTAAGGCGAACGACATAATTTGTCGTTTGACATTTTCGCGGCGCGCCATCTTTGATTTCCGAAACAAAATGGAAATGGAGATAGCGAGCGTAATCTGAGAAAATGAGAAAAGGTGAGGTAATCTGAGATAGCTTGAGTGAAACAACAAAGTCGTTCCATATATCCGTTGTGTATAGATAAAGATTCCAAAAATCACCGGCAGATTACTTCCAGTCATGCATCGAGATGACTAAAGGAATAATTTACAATGTACATCTACCTGAAATATGGACAAAGGTACATCAGTTCTACATTAATTCTGTTATCGCTACATTAGGGACTTCTCGCAACTATATTACACTCTGCAACCCTGATCTGAAGCATGAATTAACTGAAGGAAAGTCACGAGTCGTCGACATCATTTAGCTTGGTTCGTTTTATGATCGATATATCTTTCTTATTCTATCCATCGACCGTCAGATTTCTGCTGATAAATAACCCTTTTAGGACAATGTGCAGCGGCTCGGAAGACTAGTGCTAATTGGTAGATTGTAATGATTTCCGCAGTCTTTAACCAAGGCTATGGTGCAGCTGATTGGCTATTTGGAAGTGATTCAATAAACTCAATTATGTTCAGCTGCGAACTTCCGAGACGCTGCACATTGCCTGATCAATTTCACAGGCGGCCCAGACGTTTTGAGTTTTTCTCAGTTTTCTCTATCAGTTCCTCTTCTTTTCTTCATGCTCTGACTGATCAGAGTAAATAAAATAAACGATTATATAACCTAACCTAACCTCTTGATTCTTTTTTATTTTACACCCAATTACAAGGACGTTTATCTTTCATAATATACACATCTTGTAATTAATTAGTCAACGCAAATAACTATGCTAATCCGTGAACTTATTAGGGATTTTGTGGGTTAGTCAACATTGCGAAAGATAGTGATGCAAATGAAAAAGGTAACTTTTCCTATCTTTCGCAATGTTGACCAACCCATAAAATCCCTGATAAGTCCACGGATTAGCATAATTAGTTGTGTTGATAACTTAATTACAAGATGTGTATATGAGAGATAAACGTCCTTTTAATGGGGGTGTAAACTAAATAAAATGTCAAGAGGCTAGATTAGGTTATATAAGCATTTATTTTATTTACTACGATCAGTCAGAGAGCATGAAGAAAAGTACAGGAACTGATAGAGAAAACAGTGAGATAAACTCAGTACGTCTGGGTTGCCTGTGATCCATTCTGATGATGCAGCACTTTAATATTTTCTTGAATTACTATCTGGTTTATACTGGGAATTACCTCACCAACCTAAAGTATAAAATGGCGTGTTATGCGTCTAAGATCATCCTGGATAGATACTTTACATTCATCATCTCACGATGTTCATTCAGGTATGGCTAAAAATGTTGTTATTGGAAAGTAAATTTAAATATCTCAGCAATGACAACCTAACCGCGGGGACAATTAAAGCGCTCTTAAGATAACAAGTCGTTTACTCAATAAATTAACATTGACTGGCACTTTTTAGGTGATTATATCATGACAGAATAATTTGCAGCCTGATTATGACCTCGGTACCCTGTCAATAATACAGATAATTTCTTAGATTGGAGGAAACCTTGGAGAAACCATCATAAGCCAGTGCTATTTGATAAACTTCGATACAGGAAATGAGGACCTGATCTCCCCTTCCATGCCGCCCTCCCCACCTTTACCCCTCTGTCTGATTTGATTCAGTCTCCATTAAATTGCACTCATCACGGCAATTATGGAAAAAAACAGCGATTAATGCAGGTCACAAGTTTAGGTGACTCGGCGCATCGTTTATTTCAAGATAGCAGTTGAACGAAGACACAACATTTTGGAGTTTTTTCCATAGGCTATGTTGTTACAGGCCATATCACTGTACTATAGTGTAATAAAATATCGCGGTGTGACGGACAGAGTATGTACCTCAAGACCATATCTACATCCGTAACTTACTAGGATGGCAAATGAATTATTGACACTGCGGCATGGCCGGTGTCGAGTACGAACAATTTTCACCTTTTTATCTGTCTGGCCAATACGACTGACTGTGTCCCGAGAGGCACGCGCTTTTGCTGATAACGACTCAGCAATGCTCCGCTATGACATGCTCTGTCACTATTAGTCTATTCCCCGTACAGTAAGTTGGTTGATAGAAAGAATAGATGCTAGAGAAAATTATTTTTCTGTAAACCTGCGTGATCTTTGCTGTTTCGCGGATGATCCATCCAAACCCGTTTCATGCACGCGCTATAAATACCAACATGACCAACGGGTTAATACATATATTTAGAAATTAACTAAATCGTCGATTGGATTTGAAATCACAGCCTGTGGTACCCATTCAAGGAGCCTTGATATCTTCGATCAAAACCGTTCGGTTAGCATCTTTAGTATACGTCTACCGAGCACCTGGTATTTGCATGATGGTAGTATAAGCATGGTATTAATGACTTTCCTTACAGAAACACATGCATACTGTTTACAGTAATACTAAAGCATTTTCTTGCGTTACGTGACGTTTTTACTGCTTTTCAATATTTATTTTATTTCATTTGTTAATCGACTATTTTTCAGATACGACTCTTTCTTGGAAACAGAAGAAAATAAATTGACTTCTTCTAATTCAAATGAAATAATTCGTGCACTGTTACAGTTCTCCCGATAACAAAATTTAGTCAGTATTAAGGTAGTATGCGCCTCGAAAGTGAAAGACTTAAACATTTGCTCCAACTTTCCTAAATGAAACTTTCGACCACTCTCTCACCAAATCAACATAAAAATCTAGAGTCATCGTGCAAATTTGGTACTTGAGAAACAAATTACCTAAGATTCCGCGATTTTTGAAATTCAAAATGGCCGCCATGATCCCTGTGTTAACTCTATCAGGAAAAATTTTTCGAAAAACTAAGACGGTGAAAGTTTTTCTTTCTCAAAGAGCTTTATAAAGAGCCCCCACAAGTGGTAGATCAGAAAAGAATTGTAAAAATTTGAGAGTTTTACTATCTGTCCCCAAGGCGCGTTCTACCTTAAATCAACGTAGGCAGGAGAAAATATACGTGACGTTTCCTGAGACATTAATTCATAGATGGAACATATTTGAGATGCACTTTGTCATATCTTAAGCAGTATATCGACGATAAGACGCTTAGGGAGCAAAATTGTTATTTTGATACAGGCTACAAGCAGCGGCTGTGATTGAGAGGCCCCTACAATGGCCGTCATATTGAAGTTTTGTTTTGCTTTTATTTTTTAGCATTCAATTTGGCCAAGATTCTTTTCAGGTCAGTAATTGCCGGGATTTTGTCTGGTAGGCCTTTAACACCACTTGTAATGGTATGATATGGGCCGGTGTATATAGGGCAGTATCTATTCCAGTTCTCATTTCTATATTCTCTGCTCACATGACTCTGCATAATCTTATTTTTTCCCTTAACTTTTCTCATTGTCATTCTTGTCCAGTCATAAAACAACTGGAACAAAGTTTGCGAAATTGCTGACCACCGATGTATTTTCTATATCGACGCAAAATTGAACAAAATGCACGCAACCACCTGTCAACAAACTTGTAATACGGAAGTAGGTACCGATACCATCACCTCCTTGTGTTAAGCCAATATGATCACTTTACCGTCATCACCTTGATAGGGAAAGTTGAAGAGGACTTTGCCGGGTTAGATTCTCTCCATTATTTTTTCAATAGCAAAGGAACACTCACTGAAAACGAAAGCTTTCATCAAGCGCAACTGTTAAGGGAACAAAAAATAGCCTCGATATAAATCAACCCCCTTTAAAAAATTAAATGACAGTAGTTGACTCTGTCTTCCAGTACAGGGCGGTAAATTGATAATCAGGACTGCGTTGTATGCTCGTGTGAAACATAAGCTGAGAAGGAACCCATTAATTTTAAAAGCTGAGAACGTAAGATTGGTAAAACAATACACATATCTCTGTCATGCAGTTCTCGTTTTCTCATCGTAGTCGGAATTTTTGAATGTGACTTGTGGATTCATGAAAGGTGAACGATGTGTTCATGCATTTCCCGAGGGATTCGCTCAGAACAACGGCGTTAAATCCGAGCATGACGTGTTCGTCTGATGGACGTATCACCTACGACAATTCGAAATTTGGCAGTGTATCGTTCGACGTAAACAATGCACAGGTATATCTTATTTATTTATTTAGTTATATATTGACGATGTCATCCAACGGGCGAAGACTAATGCATGATACATCAAATGTAAAAAAACAAACAAAAATTGGCAAAGAAAACAAACGAAACATTGTAAGACAACAATGGTGACGATAGACGGGACAATTAATTCAAAATATAGGTCTGTCGATTGATACTGCCAAGAATGCGCTCAAGAGATTTGGAAACATAAAAAAAATTGAAAGTTAGCCAATGGATTAAGAATAACCTCATTTTAAAATGGTGATTACGCATGGTTAAAAAGAAAACGTGGAAAGGTTAACGGTCCAATCCATACGAGTTAAGTTGTTACGTAGTGAGACCTTTAACAGGTCTGTTCGCACACGAATAAATGATCGTTCTCGCCAGTCGTGGTTACGGGACTTGGATGGGCTTCTACGGTTTATCGTAAACGATAACAAGGCGAATTTGCGTCAAGGGGGAATATTACAACGCTATTAAACAACAAACAGACCAATCCATCGGCTGTAAAATTCGATTCTACTGAATCGTCGGGTTAATGTAAACTTAATATCATCCACGTCGATAGATTTCTGGT
This sequence comes from Ptychodera flava, assembly GCF_041260155.1. Lineage (NCBI taxonomy): Eukaryota > Metazoa > Hemichordata > Enteropneusta > Ptychoderidae > Ptychodera > Ptychodera flava. Next base: position 23,992,330 of record NC_091935.1, read on the forward strand.
AGGCAATTGCTTAATATAGAATTGAATATTAACAAATAAATCGCCACCACCACCACCACCACCACCATCACCATCATCATCATCATCATCATCATCATCATCATTGCCATCGGCATCATCGTCATCATTATCATCTTAATCATCACTATCATCTCGATCATCATCATCATCATCATCATCATCATCATCATCATCATCATCACCATCGTCGTCGTCGTCGTCGTCATCATCCTCATCATCATCAATATCATCATCATAATCATCATCGTCAACATGATCATCAATATCATCATCATCATCATCATCATCATCACCATTATCATCATCATCGACTTCAACAACAAAAGAAAAAGAAGAAAAGGGAGACACTTCCTACCTGATAACAATACGCACCGAACTTACAACTGACTAAAAATCAACACAGATTTCTTACTTTTGTGAGCTGCCACAATTTTAGCCAAGAGCCAAAAAACTCAATGGAACCTGAGACGCTGATAGTCTTTGTCATGTCTGACGTCGGATGTTAATTTTTAATTATTTTTTTTCAGAGGCCGAATGCTCTAATCAGCCCTTTGGCAGTTTGATAAATGTGGAGTGTCACGGTTTAACTTATCATGCTAAGAGATGCGAAAATCAATTCATCAACTGTGAGTTATGACGAAAGAAGCGATGAAGGCGGGTTTTGAAATTTGATCGGTAGGATTTTATATCACTCTAGGTTAGCGCTGCAGTCAAGACGCAATGCGTCTTGGAGGCAAATATTCACACTTAAAATTATACAAATCCTTGGCTAGTCTGTAGCATGTGCGGATTCAGTTGTGAATATTGTTCAGGAAATGTGTCAATAATTTCATTTCAAAAGCAGATGATTTGCAACTTTGAATAACCATAAAACTTGAGGCAATTTTCTTCTAAAATGATTGTAATTTGTGATTTTTTTGTTTTTTTTTTATTATGAAAGGAAATTGACAATGGATGCCTTGAGTAAAGCATGAGCAATAATCGACAACTTTCGTAATTTGCGTCGCTTGCTGCCTCATTATGAATGTCGCCTTAATGTGAAAATTAGAGTCAAATGCGGTGACAGTACATTGATTAATATTCGTCATCTTTTGTTGTCGTTAGGATGCCAAGTACATCAAGAACAAAACGAAACAAAACAACAACAACGTAATCTGTCTTTGGCTAATGAGCATAATCTCAACTTCAGCGATTTAATAGCTGTTGGACGTCTGCAGTTTCACTTTCGGTCACGGATTGGGCGAGGGAATATATAGCAACTGATATATTGAGAGCTGTGAAGTTAGCTCTTCGATTAGAGCTTTTCATGAGAATGGTTTGTCAGGAGGTCGAGCTTTTGTCATCATATCAAAATAATAAAGACAAGCGACAAAATGACGATATAAAAATAGATAGGTAGACACCCAATAATGGTCGGGGGATAGAAAGGACCTACACACTCCAGTAAGAGCTGGCCCATGGGTCTTCTCAGTGAATGCAGTAGCATCACTGATTCAAAACAGCTGTCGAGGATATCTCAGCTGAAGCGATAAAGGCTGAACTTCATACTTTTTGCAAAGAATATTCGAACTCTTGTCTTAAATGTCGTTTCTCCCTGTCGACACATACGTTTGAACAGCAACAGGTTGACCTTTTATCAAAGCCGCTGGCAAGGCTTGTGTGGGTGACGCCGACTGTTGTGCATACCCTGACGTCATCAATGTTTCACTTACAACACCTTCACACGTGGTCACACTATCTTTAAATATCAATTCGTCGGTAGAAGGAGGAGTTCAACATATTAAAGCCACAGAACGCCTACGTTCAAAGCCGTCGTCCCTTTGTTCATATGCTGGATACGATGCTTCGGGCAATCTCATCACATCGTGGGATACACAGGTCGTCAGGCAAAACAAGTATTAGTAAACTCCTTGTGAACTTTTCCAGCACTACAGATTTAAGACTAGCGAGGTCGACTCTATCGACTGCTTAAATATTTAACGCATACTAAGAACAACGCAATTTTTCACAATAGGTTTGTGAGCGCACATCATTTGAGAAATTCCTGCAAGAGTTTCAATCATAAAGGCTAACGGATTTGTTGACTGCATGGGCACTGATTGTTAATGTAACTTGTTTCGGTTTGCTGGTCATAGCTTGATCAATCAGAACATAGAGCTATACCCTTCATGATTGACAACTTTAAGGTAGAACGCGCCTCAGGGACAGATATTCGGATCCTCAAACTTTTACAATTATTTTCTGATCTACCTCTAGTTTGGGTTCATTTTAAAGCTCTGGGTGTAAAAAAAAACTTTTCACCGGCTTAGTTTTACGAAATTCGAAAATTTTGTTTTTCTCCATAGAGTTAACATAGGGATAGCGGCCATTTTGAATTTTAAATATCGATAAATCTTGGGTTATTTGTTTCTCTAGTATCAAAATTTGCACAGTGACCGCCGATTTTTATTCTTGATTTTGAAAGAGAATGCGGCTTGCCCCAACCAGGCCTGGTTAGGGTAAGGCCCGAGCCGCACGACAGAAGCCCATGCCCCACCAACCAAGGGCTACAATTATTGCAGCTAACAGCAGTGTTGCTTTAGTATTTTTGTATACACTGTAGCAACATTTCTGCGGTCAGCAATGCACAGTTTTGACAGCTTAACATAACAGTGACATATGTGTGCAGTTTTGAATGGAATGTTAGTGTCAGTTATTTTGTTTACAGTTCTGTTTTATACAATACTGTGTTACGCGCTATCGTCGCGCATTTTTGCATTTATTTTTTTTCATTTTCTTTCCTCATGGACAGAAAAAAATGTTGACGCGGCGGGCCTAAATTGACGCACGCGAGGATGAGAAACAATCTTTTTATTTTACTTGGCCTAAGTAGTGATCGAATCCTTTAAGCCCATTGACTTTTCTTTTCTTTGGCTGGGCTATATGTGAAGCTTACGGTGGGAATGATAATGGTAAAAGTGAGTTTTCTCGTAATTCTCAGTGCATCCAATGCTAAAAAATAATCGACGGTCTTATGATGCAGACCTCTTTAAGGTAGTATGCACCTCGAAAGTGAAATACTTAAACTTTTGCTCAAACTCTACTAAGCGAGACTTTCAACCATTCTCTTTCAAAATCAAGAATAAAAATCGGGGGTCACCGTGCAAATTTTTGAAGTAGAGAAACAAATTACTTAAGATTTACCGATATTTGAAATTCAAAATGGCCGCCATCTCGGTGATAACTCTATGGAGAAAAAATAAAATTTTCGATTTTCTAAAAACTAAGCCGATGAAAAGTTTTCTTACACCAAGAGCTTTAAAATGAACCCCCACATGTGGTATATCAGAAAAGAATTGTAAAAGTTTGAGAGTCCGAATGTCTGTCCCCGAGGCGCGATCTACCTTAAAGTGAAGAATAAAAATTGGGAGGGGGGGGGGGGTCACCGTGCAAATTTTGTACCGGAGAAACAAATTAGCCAAGATTTACCGATATTTGAAATTAAAAATAGCCGCAACCCTTGTGTTAACTCTAAAAAGAGAAAAGTCAAATTTTCGATTTTCGAAAAACTAAAACGGTAAAAAATTTTCTTACACCAAGAGCTTTCAAATGAATCCCCACAAGTGGTAGATCACGAATTTGAAAAGTTTGCGAGTCCGCAATATCTATCCCCGAAGCGCATTCTACTTGAATTATGTATGTGAAAAAGAGAAGTAGTGTCTGTTTTTATCGTTATTAAATAATGACATTTTCTTGCTAGAGAGGTTTTAAATGATTAATAATGAACGTAGATTATTGAAAGATGGGCGCATGTTTAATGTAAAATGATTTGGCGACAGTAAAGCCTCAGTACGGTACTGCAATATTACAGCAGATAGTTGAATTTCTAAGTCGTACAAGTGCGATCCGCGTTGTTCACTGCGCATGTGGCGCGACGAGTGATTTGCAAACTATAGAGAGCAGATCCCTGTAAAATCATAGACAGTGGGAATCCTACTGTCTATGGTAAAATTTACAACAGCACGATAGACCGTTACGATTGAAGTTAAACAAATCCTTTCCCGCGTCACACTTATATGCCGCAACTGTACCCTTAACCAGTCCGGGTTATGTCCATAGAGAGGATATTACGATTGACCAATCAGCGAACCTGACGCCGCAACGTCACGAATAATTAACCATGCAAACCTGGGCTCGTACATTGCAACGAGTTTGGAAGTTTTCGGCTTGATTTCGCCCTTTATTTTTAGCACTGGGTAGTTTTTAGATGTAGACGTTACGCACAATGTTTAGTACGGTCGAGATGGTGACCGACACAAGTGGTTAGTACATTGAAAATTACTTATTTGGATGAATTTCCTGGCCGGGTACGGCTCCTAGAAATCAGCATTTGACCCTTGTAAATCTACAGTAAGTTATTTGTCGCCAAATATCGCCTATTTTTGGTCGAATTTCAATTTAACCTTGCCATCCGCAGTATGGAGAATGTTTCAAGCTTTTCAAAGATGGGTCAACTGTTTTAGTCGGTCATCGGAGCACGATGGAGCACGATTTTTTCGATCACCATGCGTTGCCCGGTACAATTACAATTCTTTAACACGGCAGAACGTCGCCAATCGACTGGAGCTAAGATACTTCCGGGTAGTCAACAGTCTCACTCGATCGGTGGATCTGTCAGGTCATATCGCGATCTGAACAAAGTGAACCAACGTAACCTTTGACCCTTGTTACATATACAATACGTGATTGGTTCTTGCCTTAATTTCATTACATATACGGTACGCCATTGGCTCTTCCCTACTATCCTCTATATGGACATAACCCGGACTGTTTACGGGCTGCTTCACAGGCACAGCACATGCAGCAGGTCAGGGGTCAAATTAGTCCAAGCAATCCAAGGTCAGAGGTTAACTGTCCAAATGTCGTTGATTCATTTTGTCGTTCATCAAGCATTGTCTTTGATTGTTTTGCATGCATGTACACGCTGCAGATAACAGAGATAAGCATCTTAAAGTTCGAGCACAGCCTCTCACGACAACTTCTTTTAAAAAAGAGATGCGTAGATAAATGGCATTTCTGGATTTCACGACACAGCCAGGAGAACTATGGGATTGATTAAAGGCTCTATGTAAGAACCAAGGATGTCATTTTTCAAGGAGTAAAATACGAAAGGGCAAAACGTGAGCTCACCAACTCAACAAGATTTTCAATCTAACAAATGTTCAAACTGCATCTAGCAGCATTAGCTAGAAAGGCGCTTCTTTTTTAAAGAATTTTCCAATTTCATACGCACGGTGCTAGGGTTTAACAGTAAGGCAGTGTCTATGCAGGTAACGTCTGAGGGCTCTCTTGAAATAACAGTCTCAGCTGTAATGCTTTATGCTGGGAATGAAATAAGACTCCAAGCTATAATGCTTTATGCAGGGAAGATCATCCCAAGCTTGGCAGTTACCTATATCATGTTACGTTTGCTCTTTTGGTCGAGCTTGAATAGTCGGTACCTTACGGTTGGTATGCAGGCTGTTTTGATGGCCTGAACAACTCAAATGACAGGGCAAGAAACGACCCTTTGTATCAGAAACCATCACTCATTTACCACCACCACCAAAACCACCACCACCATCACCATCACCCCCACCACCAACATCACCACCACCACCACCACCACCAACACCATCACCAACACCACCACCAACATCACCACCAACAACACCATCACCATCACCATCACCACCGCCATCATCACCACCATCACCACCGAAAACACCACCACCATCACCATCACCACCACCACCAACATCACCACCACCAACACCACCACCGACAACACCATCACCAACACCATCACCACCAACACCACCACCACCATCACCAACACCAACACCACCACCACCATGCCTCAGTACAACATCTGGGACGTCTGTACCCCGACATCATAAATCTATGCACTAAAATCCAGCAATAACATTTCACTAGAGCATTCATACCCCGACATGCTTCAGGTCTTACTTTAATGAAAGTATGGCATTTCTGAACGTGACGAAATACATGTAAATCTTCCTATCCATGAAAAGGGGATTAACTTGTAAGATCATGTTAAATTATTACTGACAGATCGTCAGCCAGAAAGAGGTTCAGAAGTGCAGTTAGTCGCTGAAAGAAAGAAGAAAACAGAAAAACTGACCGTGGAAGGTATTCTTCATTCCAATGGGACAGGGACTTTTATACTTGGAAGTCACCTACTGGCAAGTAATGTACGGTCTCAGAGGTCGCAGCGAAGAAATTATGTCTGCTTTCATGCCTAGTACGGTGTACTAAATGTTTGTCTCCGTGGAAAGGTAAGATTGCTGACTTAACCGAGAGCTTTATTTACATAGTAAATACTTTGTACGAAAACCAAGGAACTTACATATAATTGTAAACACGCCGTTACACCTCATTAGAGACATACTTGACGCTCGCTCGTTTGGCAGATTCTAAACACAAAGTGACACGAAGATAAGCCACAGAGCAGAAATATGTACAATATCTTAAATTGCATTCTCATTGAATTGAAATTCACTGCATATGATAATATTAACATGTACAGTAAGCTGTGATTTGAAATTAATGTATGTAATTAAGCTCAATTTTTGACCTCTTCATTTACCTACCTCTAATTTTATTTGTCCATTTCAATTAATGAATGGTGTGGTGGCGCTAACAACATCCCGATTAAATGCTCACAAAATTTTTACCAACGCTGTCTTTAATGAGGCACCATTCTGTTCGAAGTTACAGACATTACAATCATCACTTTCGGTTACAGTGTATATCAATTTTGTAAATCCAGGGGATTTGCGACGATCGTAAAGTCGACAATGCGTGCTCATAATTTCTTGTTATTTACATCCATCATAAAGCCAACCTATTGGTTGATATCATCAAAAAGCAGGTCAACAAACTCTCATGATGTTTCAGAGAAAGTGCGAGTTGAAATACATCTTGTTCTCTCCTTCCGCAAATGATAAATTACTCTATTATATGATTATTGAACGCCTGTACCAATACTCTTTGTTCGTTCCGCCTGCAATAATGCATTGCTGTGTGATCATTCAATGTATACTGCCCACCTGTTCCAATTTAGCCACAGTTACCATGGAAAGAAAACATCTAACCAATCACAGATTTTAAGCGGGTGGCCGCTTTTAAAAAACAGCGCCCTCACATGGGCATTTTGAATACCAAGGAACGCCCCTTTGACCATTTATGGGCATATTTAGATTATATGTGACTATATCTTAAACCCCTGTACGCACGTCTTTATATCAGAGCATTCCCTCTTACTTGGCACATGGAAGTCAACTGAGAATTCTACGTAAATTATTTATGCCTACAAGTCACACAAATAACACATCACAATTTTGCAGAACCTAGAAAACCGCCAAAAACAAACAAAACATTTAACAGAAATTTCGTCCCGGTTTCCTTTCCAAGAAACAAGAAGGACAAATCCTGATGCCGTTCCCTTGGGTTGTTATCTCGCAGAGAAGAGATCAAATAACCGTGGCTGCTGCGAAGTTAATGATCTTCGCGTCCATCATTAGACATTTCAGGGAGATCAATCGGAGGAAACACGTCACTCAAAGTGGGCCATTATAGATATTTGTAAATTGATAATGTCCATTTTTTACGACATTGTAATGGTATATTTGCCTCATCTTCCGCTGCTGAAATGTCCTACATTTTTTACGAGGTATGCATAATGATGAGAAAAAATAACACTATTCCTGGGCCGTAGTGTCCGGGTTGAATGTTCATACATTGCTAGCATGTACAGGGCCTGTCATCAAATCTCACAGAGGCTTGTATATCACAAACCAACATGTCTGAACTAAAGATATACGATAGAAACAGAGGTATATAGCACTTGCCTCGGTAGATTAGCTGGTCCATAATGCATGAAGAAACCGTTGCAAAAAATCATGCCTGCTAGACAAAACTACGCATGCAGCCCCTTTGTTTCATTCGCTGAAGCGCGAAACCAGAAGTAGGTCAATAGCTTTATTACACGTCCTATTTAGTTTTGACACTGTCACACTGTGGTATGCTGTGATATATATATATATATATATATATATATATATATATATATATATATATATATATATATATATATATATATATATATATATATGTACAGGCACATAGATGTCCTCGTGGGAAATTACAGTGCCCTCGTGTTATTTGAACCCCAAGGAATACTAGTATTACTCATTTCAGTTTATCGGTTGCTCGTTTAAAGTGTAAGCAAATGAATAAATAAATACATGCCAAGCCAGAAACATACAATTTGTTTTCCGTTATCATTCTTCACACAAACGGTTGACACAAATCACAGAAGGATATGGAAAGCATAAAGTATTGCCAGACTCGAGGTACTGTCATCAATGTATGGTCTATATAACCTCCTATAACTCTTACCACGTGCATATTGTCTCAGGTACTCAAACAACCAACTCAACCGTATGCTTACTTCAGACCTATTTCTCCCTGTCTCTGTCTCTGTCTGTCTCCGTCTGTACTGTCTATCTGCCTGCCTTTCGTCTGTCTGTCTCTGTCTCTCTGTCTGTCTCTATCTGTACTGTCTATCTGCCTGCTTGTCTGTCTGTCTGTCTGTCTGTCTGTCTGTCTGTCTGTCTGTCTGTCTGTCTGGCTGTCTACTTGCCTATCTGTCTGTCTTTGTCTGTCTGTCTGTCTGTCTGTCTGTCTGTCTCTCTCTCTCTCTCTCTCTCTCTCTCTCTCTCTCTCTCTCTCTCTCTCTCTCTCTCTCTCTCTCTCTCTCTCTCTCTCTCTCTCTCTAAATCAATAATCACTGGAAGAGAAGAAACTTCCAATCTCTGATTTGGCATGCATTAAGCAATGTTATGTCATTCCTATCCTTCTCTAGGAACAAAGATTGTAAACAAACGTATTTTCCTGGGAAAAAATCAATCCAACAAAAGACGCACTTTGTTTCAAGGGTAAAAATTGTATTTTTACAGGAGAGTTTGAATCTTTCGAGGTGTAAGGCATACAAGAATATGATGGAGATTTCTTGTCACTGAAAATTACACAAGCTCAGTATCGTGTTCTACTGGGGCTTCCGTTACTTTGTATAAATATGCGGACAATATTCTCGTTAAAAAATGGATGGCCTTGAATTTATATCTGTAATATGACAAGCAGAGTCATTCTCGGAAATATTTCCATGAACACAGCCATATTATATTGCTCAATTAATGGTGGTAACACACCGTGAACTATATACCTCCATGCTTTGTTGAAACCTACCTTCGTCTTGCGTGCGCGTTCAAATCCAGATTTCAAAGGCTGGGAGATTTCTATGTAGATATGGTATCTTGAGCGCAGGAATGATATGGACTAAAACCGTAACACACAGGCTGCCAGTATCACGAATCGATTCTCAATTATAGCTTAGAGTTTTTGAGACATGAAATAATATCGAACACTCTGGTTTTGCCTCGAGACCCTTTCTGTCTTGCAATTAAAACCTTCACTTTTGATGCATCATGGAGGCAAGCCCAGGAGGCATCTGCCTGATTATTATTTAAAAGGCCCAAAACAAAAAAAGACCATCTCAACACACTGTAATGAACTAAGTAGTTAATTGCGACCATTTGCCGGCCCGTAATGTGCAATCAACACTTCTGCAAAATACCATGCATGCAGACAGGAACATCTCACACAGCTATTGGCAACCCTTTCATTTGTCATTAGGCGCGCCCATGGGAGTTGGCGCCAAATGTCAACTCTCATAACTTTGCGAGCGATTGATTGCTTCATCCGACTTGGGATCGCTTGCCTGGAATCAATTTGCCACTGTCATTGCATAAATGCATTCTGAAGGATCCCATTCTATTTGTCCGTTCCCCTCGTACGAACGATAATCCAATTTACCATAGCGAAAAGGTACTCGAACGGAGATAACATACCGTGGGCGGCCTTGCCACGTACGATAGATCATCAATGATTTTCTGACATGAAGTGTTATATGTGCAGCAGCACATTATTTTAGCAGTATTCTTCTCGCAATATGAATGTTGAAGCAACAGTAAATTGTTATCAGAGAATTGAGAGAGAGAGAGAGAGAGAGAGAGAGAGAGAGAGAGAGAGAGAGAGAGAGAGCTTGTATACATGCACGAATATGACGTGGACGCGGAGAAAACATGAAGACGCGTGATGTCAGTAAAAAACGATCGATGATCCTTTGAAAGATAACAAATTTCAACATTGTTGAAAGAGGAACGACGATGCTGCCACACGATATAATGTAAAGATAAACATGAAATGTAAAAATCACTAAGCTGTTCCCGATATAATTTATATTTAGTGATAAAAGGGAGCTCACTCTTGATAGTTTTGCGATCGGTGACAACACAAAACAATTTTGGATGGCTGTCCTACACAGGGATAGACTCATCATTTACGAATGTGTTGATGATGACTTTTCTCACAAGCTGTGCGGTTGCGACTTCGAGACTTCGACTAAATTCCTCTAGACATTTCATTGGTTAATGGACCGGCTGGGTGACTGATTACTAAATATCTTCAACCATAGCGTGGCACTGAATTGAACAGTTGAGCAACTCTCCATGCTACTTCCATTTGTCTTATCAACCAGATTTATCCATCTCATTCTAAATATTGTATCAACAGGTTTTGTTTTCCTGCAATCCACCACAAGATTTGCTCGAGCCATTGACTACAATCGTTCGTATTCCCCTTTCCATGCTTTTGTTTTTTTTTTCGCCAATCAACAGCGAAAAATACCATAACACCAACTCATTAATTTTCTGTGAACCGGGAACGTTCCTATGAATTGTTGAAAGAAAACTAATCTTAATGTATGGCCAGGGATTAATGACCACTTTGATGATTAATATTCGCCAATCAATTATCTTAATATTCAGCGTTTCGATATGCACGGTTTCATTAAGAATTAATTTGCGTACACTCATATGCATCCGTATATGTTCACTGCACTTGAGGTTTTTATGCACACAAAATACACCATATGATCGCTGTCATTCGCAAATTTGGGCATAGCGTGATGTCTGAGACGACATGGGTGTGGTTTTTGTGTTAGGGCTGCTACAAGTCAACAAATAAACACACTGCTCTAAAAGCTGTAGGAAATTTGAGCAATGGATGAGAGTATATTAGGAACCGAGATATGCGAGCAATTTGAAGTGGTATCCGTAAAGAAGGCTGAATTTGCCGACGCTAAAGCACAAATCAGTTTACTACGTACCTTTACATGCAAAACCAATGGCTGGTTTTCCCGCTCTCAAGTTGTAGGCCATCCTTAACGTGACGTCGACCTTGTGCGTTGCGCCAAGCGTTCAGGTTTGGACGTTGCGGGCTCTTTTGCGCAGCGCGGTGCCTAGGATTATTTAAGGCTTCCCGCGAGACATTCTGCGTTCACTGCAAAGTCCATGAAATCATGAACTACACGGTCTCCACCGATCCCATAATGCACCAAACAAACCCTCGCCGTCGACGGTCTTAATCCCGCGCGACCACGGATGCGATTACGCCCTTATCAGTGCGATCGGTTGCTAAGCCACAAACAGTGCTGGAGATATGGTTGCTGGGTAACGGATGCGGAAAACATTACAGCCGAGGAAAAAAACAGGATCATTACACAACTCATCGCCTGTAGCGTCGGATTGACCTCAGATAATATGTCTGTGTTTTCCGAACCCAGGATCCAGATAGATTATTCTTTATCCGTGCGACTCTCGTTACTCTGTACCTCTGCGGAAACTCTCGATCTATTAAATCCTGTCTGCACCAGCCCATCAGTTTATGTACCCTGTGTCGTTGTAATAGGTTTTAAAAGAATATTCTAAAACGTTGCTAAATATGCAAATTTTCATTTTTCCCTGTACTTAGGAGACTTATCAGGTTTTTATCTACTTTCCGCAATGTCTGGAATCGAAGTAGTTCTTTTCTGTTTATGTCGTCTGCCAGGTGCGCGTGTACGATGTAAATGTGCTCCAGAAATCTCTGCCGATGTTGGTGGATGGCTGATGGATACCGACTACTCTGTATAAACCATTCAAAGCCTTCTGAAGTGCTCGTTCAATGCCACGCAAATGATCATTTCCGACCTGATATCATTTTCACGCAAAATTTAGTCAAAACATTTCTTTCCTCAAAGAATACCACATGCACCACGCAATTCTCGTGTAATATCAGTCTTTGAAAAGTCTCGGCCATCGCGTGAAATCGATCGCCCACAAATTTTGCATCCAGGGATGGTTTGAATCCGACAGATTCGATACAATTTTCATAAACTTTAAGTGATATTTTCTTTTTGGAACCGCAGCTCCTCAATATTGCAGTTTAAAATGATAAACGTCCGAAAGTCTTCCTCATCATTTTCCCAACGTCTAGGGTGTAACAAGAGTTAGAAAGACTTGAGGCAAGGTGTGAGCACTTACCTAACAAAGGCATGGCATCTAACCACGTATTGCAATTTATACAAACCGAATACTTATCATTATTTATATTTTGAATTGTTTATAGTTTATTTCGGAGGAAGTTGCCCAAATACGTGAAAAATTAAGTCATCATCGTGTCAATTCTACGATTCATCGATGATCATCATTGTGGTAACACTCCAAGGCCGAGTTCATACGAGACGACCGCGATGATACTGAAGGAACGCTAAATATTGATTATCGGGAGTTTTTTACGGAACATCCTTGCTCACTGTAGAAATTATCGCGGCTTATCGTTTAGACGGTTGGCACGTTTTAAAATTTACTCGACATTTGATGAAAGTTTTTATCAAAGTCGGTGACTTAAGCTTGACTGAGCTCGCTGGCAGTCGAAATGAAAAACACCCGTCAAAGCAGGGCTCATTTAGTGGTTTGATAACAATAACTTTTAATACCGTTTTCTGATATGTATAAGTGTGTACAATGGATATAAAATACAATGTATTTAGCCCTGCTTTGAATAATTTTATGACTGTTACTGGTCCCAGACATGCTGGAAGTCACTGATAATTCTTGCAATTCCAATTAAACTTTCGGCAAGTTCAAGTAACTCTAACGTTCCAATTTTAAGGGCGAGCTGGGATAACATCTGTAGTACTGGCAATATTTGACTGGACTTAGTCGTTTCATAGAAGTACAATCTTCTAAAATGCAGCATCCGTCAAATGCTTATTTCAATGCCTGGAGTAGACGGGATCACCAGTGAGAGACGACACGTATAATTTCTGTTATTTCCTGACTGAACGGCCCGAAGTAATCCAAGGTGGATGTAACTATTATACAGAGCGAACCTGAAACATTAAAATTAACGAGACTAGTGCTTCTAGGAATGCAGAGATGACACCCGTGGGGACAAGAAGAAAACAAGTGCTGATAGGAGTCTCAAGACTAGTGTTAGGTCATGAAGCATTAAATGACCCCTTTTAAACACAGTCCAGTGAGGAATTCTCAGACAAATATCCCTAGAATGTGTACTGAATAACGCTTGGAGCTTTTGTATTTGAATGCAGCTGGACATGTCTGTGTTATTGTCGTCGCACAGCATTCTTCTTGAAAACCTGAGTCATGAAGAAAGCTTTTGTTTTAGCTTTTGCTCTGGTAAGTCGCCTCGCAGGACTTGACGATGGCGCACAGTGTGAACCCTCGGGTATCATCTGTACTCATCGGTCGACAGCATTGTTTCTTTCATAGGTTAAAAATCATCAGCATTGAATCATTACCCTCGCTATATCTGGCTCTCTTCCTCGGCAGACTTTGAAGCAGATTACTGGACATAAATCAGGACATTATTCCATCTGTCTGCAGATTCCTTGTTATGGCTGATTTTGACCTTTCACCTTTTCAGCTAGGATATCAAGACGTATATTTACGAATCAGTCTATTTTTTAAAGAAAAACGCTTTTGATTCTGCGTTTACGAATTCATGATCCGATGAATGTATTTTTATTATTCATGACGTTGAAAATCAATGCAGATGCAGCGATAAATAAAGTGAACGAATGAAACATCTTATATTCCTGTGTGCGCAATTTGAAGGTCATATGATTTTGTAACTTAACGAGCTATTATAGATTGTGCGCAGCGATATTTTGAGTGAAAGTCTACATTGTGATCTAGCGAATAACAAACGCGTGCCGAAGTGATTAACTTCTTTCTGAATAACGATTTTATATATGCTGCTACTACTTGTTGCATAAGTAGTTATTCCTGCCTTGATGTCGTCACTTGCAGAATACCTCCCCTAGGTAAAGATTCAACTGTGTTGACCAGTAGCTTCTCTATTTGTGCGCACAGAGTGTGCGATCGGAGGATCGACCGAATTAAATATAAATAACCTATAAGAGAGCGACTTTCAAAGACCTTTTACTAGTAACACTGTAATTTTTTTTTCGTGTATACCATATATTTAGTCGCCTGTATTGTTTGAATGGTGAAAATCTTGAGCAATCGACTGCAAATTGTTTCAGCAAATTTTCCTTCATTATTTATTTATATACCGCAATCTGCCAGGGTTCGTCACAAGATAGGGAGTTGCTGCTCTCTCAACAAAAGCTTCAATATCCTCGAGGAAAAATTTTCATTCCATTTTCCGTCGCGGAAATTTCTAGCGACTGGAAGCCTGCAAGCGTATCTATATAGCAACCGCGAGTTTTCTCGGTGTTTTTTTTTCAGGAAATATCAGGTGACCCAACTTGATAATAAAGATTATAAGATACAAACAACCTCCTATAACACAAACAAACAAAATATAATTAATTCTCGGTTTAAATACTGTGCGCTTTCACTATTTGTCTACATCATTCATCTGTTATCCAACTCCAAATAACTATACTCATATACAAATATAACGGTGTATATTAAACGCTGAAAATAGTTGTAAACTTATGAGTTTTAAGGGTAGTGTTGATGACGTCATTCCCGGCCTTAGATCACCAGTAACGATATATATATATACATATATATACATATAGGTATGCATGTATGTATGTATGTATGTATGTATGTATGTATGTATGTATGTATGTATGTATGTATGTATGTATGTATGTATGTATGTATGTATGTATGTATGTATGTATGTATGTATGTATGTATGTATGTATGTATGTAATGTATGTAGGTACTAGGTAGCTAGGTATGTATACACACGTGGATACAAGATTACTGGAGGTATGATTACATTTTATGTTTTTTCTTAGAAGTTAGAATATCGGACAAGCATTCAATTCCTTCGCAGCTAAATTAGAGAGGCTTAGCAACATTAATCACAATCTACAAGAAGTTAAGTGGTTGGATTGCTCTCTCGATCTAGATTTCCATTTCAGGCTGTCAGCGCAAGATTTTCATACCTTTAATTTGATGAGTATATGGAATGTTGAAGTTTGTCCTTCAATCAGATGAGTGGAAAGACAAAGTCATAAAAACGCTCTGTCATCGCGCGAGTACTCTGGGAAAGACAGTGATGTACGAGGTAAGGTAAGATATGATCTTTCTTGATGTTACATTTTCATTCGTAAAAAAGAATTAAAGTGTATCAAATTTAGGACACAAGTGAAATGACTAAATGGGATTTCAAATAAGCAAAGATTAACCAAAATAACAAATAAATAAATAAATATATAAATAAATAAATGAATAGGTCTAAATTAATGAATAAATTACTAAATAGATAACATTTTCCTCAATAATGCAAACAAAACTTTAGGTTAAAAAGAGACGAGAGCATCAGGTACGAATTGCTTACTATTATGATAAATTAATTCTATCAACGAGAATATTTAAAAAGATACTTAATATGACTGATCCGACTATCGATGGGGATTCATATTAAATAATTTGAGATTAATTGATATGATTATTTTCCGATACATCGTATTTTGATGGCGATTGTATGCGCCAGGGCATATAAAGTGGTTAATAATTATGCCTTCAACACCTGGGACCAAGAGAGACTCAATCACCGTAAGGCACGTACAGCCGCCGGAACTCGTCACTACTTTGCAGAGATTTGTTGGGCAGAGGTACCTTACAGACTTAAAATGTTTGGAACAGGTAAACTTTCTAACATTATCGATGTTACTGGAGACGCATGATGTTTTGTCAAGAAATGGGACAGAAAAGATAATTATGTACAGTGTCAACGTAAGTACAGTATCGGTATTAATTGTCGCTGGTGGCGATAAACTTGCACGAGATGTAGACCTGAGCAATATCAAGACTAGCTATAGCGAACATTCTGCTTCAACGTGGTCCCGTGCGTGGTACAACTGGAGAACACATAATCATTTTGTGCCATTAGGGTGCGCCATGTACACGAACACGCCACGATGAAGAATGACTCAAAGACGAGTCAAAGGAATCGTGATGCCACGATCTAATGTGTGTTATCTCAGCTGAAAGCGTGCCGCGCTCTCCCTATAAATAACCTTCAACGTTTATCTTTTCTAGGAAGTCGAGCAACAATAGGGACACAGTTCCACACATACGTAATGTGCAACTATGTCACGAGATCGTGGTTCTGTGTTATACCTGCTCAATGGGCACGGCGTTCTCGGGCCTCCAAAGTTCATCTTTCTGGGAAGTAGTGTGACAATCATCATGTCTACTGTTAAGTTTTTAAATGCAATAGTATAACCGTAACTGACAAAAGAAATGTTCATCTATATTAATTACTCCATAGATGGTAGAGAGTCGAATAAAATATTTAGGATCGGAGTGCTAGGTGTGATCCTGGTCTCTGATTGAACATTCAATCGATAGTTGGAAGTGATGTGTAAACAAGCTTTTAAAATGTCTGGACTGATTAAAAGATCTTACAATATATTTTCTTCATATGAATAATTGATATCAAGGTATTTATCTTTAGGAAGAAGTAGATTAAAATATTGTCAATTGGCATGGTTCAAAACGTTTCCTGCAATATCCAAGTTCTAAGTTTCCTGCGTGCAGTTATAGTGGTTATATGCAGTTTTGTACGCTTCTGATCTTCCTCGCTTGTCTCTTCGGCAGAAAGTTTTAGCT